>NC_065443.1:139395124-139698269 GCF_917563875.1 Diabrotica virgifera virgifera
TTCAAACTTTTGGAACATGTTTTCGACACATAAATAAAGTTAATTTTTACATAGGCTACGATTAATATTAATTTTTTCTTTTATAAATTCGAGGTATTTGATTAATTTTCGTCATAACTTGCTTAATTTTCTTGCTAGACGCTTTTATCAAAGCTTATTTTGAAGGTCTAAAAAATTACTTTAAAAATGTTTATTAACATTTTCTATGAAAATGAATCATTTTCCGTTATTTGAGCTCAAATCTTTGCATAAATTTACAATAAACAAAAAATTCATTTTCAACGACTCAATAAGTTGTTTAAATTATCTAAAAAATTTAATCAAAACTGACTAGTTTCTTTGTTTTTTTATAAGTTTCAATTTTAATAAGGATGATTTTTTCCTGAAAATGCGTAATTTTCAGGAAATGCGTAATGAGTTATTCGCGAAAAACTATTGAAAAACGTGTGTTTTTTTAAATCTTCAATCGCGAATAACTCAGAAATTAGTAAGTTAAGTAAAAAATTGTATTCTAAATTTTCTTCATAAAATTCAATTCTCTATCGATACCCGGTGTCATTTTAAAATTTTAAATTTCCACCCCCGAGAAAGGGTGGCATTCACCCCCGGAGTGGAAGCATACATTGGCGCCAAGTCAGGTTTGTTACTTGAATAATTTTTGAGCTACTTTCAAAATTTCAAACAAATCCATGAAGGCCTTTAGAGTTGCGAGATGAAATACTTGAGTGAATGTACTATCACTAATTACAGTATATTATATAAATACAGTCGGAAAAATGAAAGAATACCCATGAACGATCACATCATACACTTATTTTGTATTTGCTGTCTTTTTCTAAAACAAACGTTTGTTATTTATAGAAAAAGACAGCAAATACAAAATAAGTGATTGATGTGATCGTTCATGGGTATACGCTCTGAGCTTCGCTGGTGTCGCTCCTAGCGGACTACTAATTCAACTTTCACTGGTAATTTTTAAATTTATTATTTTATTGTTATTGCTTAATATTTACAACGCAAAAAAGTAATTAAATTGTAATCGATTTTTTTAAGATTTTGCTAATCATTTTGACGTTCTATTGATAAAATATAAATTTCTTACTTCGGATACTTTCACAATTATCGTGTAGATGGCGCTAAGATTAATTTATAATTACATATTACGGAACATTAAAAAAACTTAAATTCAGTATTTAAAACGTAAGTATATTTAAGGTAAAAATATATACCACAGCTTTGACCAACTAATATTTTTTATAATTAATGTTTTTAATTTTAATTTTAAATTAATCACTTTGACATTTATGTCAATTTTCCGGTAAACGTTTACAGACTTGCCACTACTGGCGCTCGCGAATTTGTAAATACCCCCTCTACGTACGAGCTCACAGCGTATAGGGCTTTTCATTCACAGTCATTTGTTTCGAGCTTCTGTCATATTTAGTATAATCTGTGTATATTAATATTATACACAGATTATACAACATCTGACAGAAGCTCGAAACAAATGACAATCGATGAAAAGCCCTATTCTTTCATTTTTCCGACTGTATATTTCCTTCAATATACTCTCCTGACCGATACCTACAGTGCTCCATTCGAATTTTTCATTAATAAATGCAGTTATTTAAGTCCGCTTCTGTCAATTTTCTGATAACCTCTATTACTTTTGCTTTCACTGATTCCACATTATCAAATTTGTCCACTCAAGTTCGGCTTTAGGTACTTTGGGAAACAAAAAAAAATATCACACGGGGCTAGTCCCATGGGGTTCATGATGAATCTCGTAATCTACATATTTCGCAGCGTGTCTACTAGCTTACTACTAATGACAATTGGAAAGACGTTAGTGAGACAGATATCCATTTTACATGCTGCAAAATTATGTTGACGATGGAAATCTTACTCTGGAATTTTTGGCAACTATAACGTATTCGACTATCATTATTCGATCTCTGGTATAGTATAAAAAAATATAAAATAAAAAAAATGTATACACATTTTCAATTTCTTTGCAAACACGAAAATGCAGCAGCTGCATAATACTCTGGTTAAATCGGAGAGTGCAGGAAGAGTCTATACCGGTTTCGGAGGTTTTTTCCTCCTCATCAGTAGTCCCATATCCTCTTCTCTCCGATTTCCCCAGGTATCACACTTTGGGCCTTTCCGAATTGCAAAGAACGAAATGTCACGGATGTACTAGAGCCATCTACCGAAAAACAAAGTAAGTTATCAATCGAAGTAGCACAGAAAACGACAATAAATATCGTTCCCATATAACAGATTGACAACAGGTGGAATACTTTCTTTGGTTACAACCTCCCGAGATTTTCAAAAATTATAAATCATACACAGGCTGCCGAGGAAATTAAAATGAGAGAATTTTAAATAATTCACAACACATCTGCTCAGCGTGGTAAAAGTTCCAACAAGAAAGATTCCTTAGTACTCAACAAAAGAGTAAATGAATTAAAATGTATAAACATTTTCAATTTCTTTGCAACACGAAAATGCAGCAGCTGCATAATACTCTGGTTAAATCGGAGAGTGCAGGAAGAGTCTATACCGGTTTCGGAGGTTTTTTCCTCCTCATCAGTAGTCCCATATCCTCTTCTCTCCGATTTCTATGGATATGGGACTACTGATGAGGATGAAAAAAACCTCCTAAACTGGTATATACTCTTCCTGCACTCTCCGATTTAACCAGAGTATTATGCAGCTGCTGTATTTTCGTGTTGCAAAGAAATTGAAAATGTTTATACATTTTAATTCATTTACCATTTTGTTGAGTACTAAGGAATCTTTCTTGTTGGAACTATTACCACGCTGAGCAGATGGGTTGTGAATTATTTAAAATTCTCTCATCTTAATTTCCTCGACATCCTGTATGATTTATAATTTTTGAAAATCTCGGGAGGTTGTAACCAAAGAAAGTATTTCACCTGTTGTCAATCTGGTGGTATGGGAACGATATTTGTTGTCGTTTTCTGTGCTACTTCGATTGATAACTTACTTTGAAATATAAAATAGATTAAAATTCATTATATTTACCTTTCATGGTGGCATCGATGATGGCGTCAGCTCGCAAAGCCATAAAATAGTAATGAATATTTTTATCCTGAGAATAAACTTCAGCCCTTTTGTCAAATTCATCACTGTCCAAGACCTCTCCCACGTATTCCAATATAAATTCACCGCTAAAATATTTAGAAAATAAAAAAAATGAAAATATTTGTACTGATTTCTATAAATATTAACAGTTCACAGAATATAAACAATACAAATATAAGAATTCATTGTATAATGATAAGTACAGTTCTTCAAAAAGTTATAGGAAGTGATATACAGGGTGTCACAAAAATATTGGTCATAATGATACCACGAGTTTTATCTATATGCAAGTGCATCCCGGAAAAATCACGGGTTGTTAGAGTATCGAGGTGTCTCAGAAATTTTTCAGTAAAAGTTTATACCAAAGAAATTTCGTTCATCGTTCTCTTCTCTTTCTTGACCTCCACAAATGTAAAAAACCGTCGTCGAGGGAGAAGAACACAATGTATGCTCTATTTACTGAACTCAATCTCAGTAAATTTTCTAGTAAGTTTAGTAATTAATTTTATTCTATATTGGTCAAATTATAACTATCAATTATGAATGGAAGTGGCTTGAACATAGTACTATAAATCCAAGAATAAGATAAATATTAAAAAATGTACTTACAAGGGAATATTAGCTGCAGCTCTAAGTCCCAGACCTTTCTTGTCGGTATTGAAGACTTCGACAGGAGCAAAAGCATTTTTCTGGAATCTTTTGTTTGTGCACCTGTCTCCAACAACACATAAACTTCCGCTAAAAACAAAAGATTTATCATTTTAAACTCAATACAAATCAGTTAGGTATTTAATTAATATGGGATTCAGTTCCAAAATTAGCGTTATTTCTTAGTTATAATTAACTTGTCCCAAAAGTAGCGGAACGGTCGAATATTTCGCGAACTAAACATCGGAACGAAAAACTGAAAAATACGTTTTCAATAATTTTTAAAAATTTATCCAATGACACCAAACGCAATCCCCCACTCCACCCCCTAGAGGTGGGATGAGGGGTAACTTTAAAATCTTAAATAGAAACCGCCAGTTTTTATTGCATATTTTGATTCCTTATGTAAAAGTAAGCAACTTTTATTTGAGACATTTTTTCAAATTGTGCATAGATGGCAAGGGCGGATCCAGGGAGGGGGCCATGGAGGCCATGGCCCCCTCCGAGAATATATAAAATAGAAGTTTTTGAGTTTCAAACACACGTATATTATTTACAAAACAGGGGATAAATATGTCTTCAGAAGTAGAATTGAACAAAACCAGTAACAGAAGCTTCAATAATGACATATTATGATGTTTTGTAAATCCCAAATGTTGATAATTTTACAAAGTACCAATTATTAGAACGACCTTGGCAACCATCAAAATCGTATTAATTTCTATATTCTGTACACACACAAAGAATAAAAAAGAAATGAAGCGTTAATTGGGTCATCAGCAATTATAGAACAAAGGAGTTGGTTAGTACTTTTGCACATTCAAAAGGGATTGTTGTGCAAATATTGCATTTTATTTTTCTAATAAAAAATTTGGTCACAATAAAGGGATGACAATGACAGCCCAAAGCCTTGTCACGAAACCTTTAACATTTTTCGCCAAACGCATGGGCAAAGACGGATCCATACAAACCCATGAAAAAACATCATACCACATGGAGTGCTTTCAAGTGGGCCTGGATTTTCTATAAAGTTGTCGTACTCGCAAAAGTCTGTCATTAAACAGATAGACTCTCAGAGGTCTAAACAGATACAAGAAAATAGAAAAAGACTACCACCAATAGTAAAGGCCATCGTGATGATATTCCTCTAAGAGGCCGTCGTGATGATGGCCTTCTGCTTCTGGACGAAGATGCTGGACCTAGCAATGAGGGGAATTGTTAAGGTTTAAAATCGCATTTGGAGATAAGGCTCTTAAACAACACATATCCACAGCATCTTCCCGAGTGACATACATTAGCAGCCTAGTCAAATATCAATTGATAACATGTTGTCGTGAAGAAATAATTGAACAAATAATGAATCAGGTTCAAAGTGCAAATTATTACTCTGTCCTATTTGACGAAATGACCGACGTATCCCACGTGGAACAGCTTTTTCTAAATTTGTGATACATACACAATAACAACATTCGTGAAAACTTTGTTAAGTTCATTGACGCTTATGGGAACATAAAAATAAATGAAAATCAAAAAAGAGGGAAAGAACAAGGTCTGAAATGAGAAGCATTGGGAAAAGTAGTATTAAACTTGTTGAAAGAACTGCACTTGGATCCGAAGAAATGTGTAGAAATTGGTACTAGCTTTAATAAGGATAAGTTTTGAATGTTTTTATGGCACTCAAAAGTGTATGGAAAGTGCCTGAAAACTCACCATTGTAACCGTAATTTTTAAAAATTACCCCCAGACTCCCTAATATCCTTTCCCAAAAAAAGTTAATGGCCCCTCCCGAAAATCGGTCCTGGATCCGCCCTTGATAGATGGCGCTGTAATCGGAAAAAACAATTTATTGTAATACCATAGGTAAATTATAAAAACGGTCTAATATCTCGAGAAATACACTTTCAAATGAAAAACCAAAAACATGTGTTTAATTTTTTTCAAAAACCTATCGAATAACACCAAACATGACCCTCTACCCCACCTCCTACAGGTGGGGTGGGGGTTAACTTTAAAATGTTAAATGGCAACATATATTTTTTATTGAAGATTTGGATTAATTATGAAAAATTGAGCAACATTTATTTAAAACATTTTTTAGAATTGTTGATAGATGGCGCTATAATTGGAAAAAGACTATTTATTAGCACCATCTATCAAGAATTCTAGAAATTGTTTCGAACAAATGTTGCTTAATTTTTCATGACGAATCCAAATCTGCAATAAAAAATGGGGGTTGCTATTTAAGATTTTAGAGTTACCACCCCCACCCCACCTCCAGGTTGTGGAGTGGGGGCTCGTGTTTGGTGGCATTCGATAGGTTTTTGAAAAATATTAAATACGTATTTTTTGTTTTTCCTTTTGAAGTGTATTTCTCGAGATATTAGACCGTTTCTATTATTTACCTATGACATCAGGATAAATGATTTTTTCGATTATAGCGCCATCTATCCATAGTTCAAAAAAATGTCTCGAATAAAAGTTACTTACTTTTACGTAAGGAATCAAAATCTGAAATAAAAACAGGGGGGTCTCCATTTAAAATTTCAAAGTTACCCCCGCCCCACCTCTAAGGGGTGGAATGGGGGGTCGTGTTTTTTGTCATTCGATAGATTTTTGAAAATTATTGAACACGTATTTTTCAGTTTTTCCCACCCTATATAAATAAATAAAGTATGAGAAACTTACCACTCGATTAATAGCAACCTATTCAGACAATCTTCCCCGCATCCGTACTCGTTAGCAAGTAGCTCTTCGGAAGTTAAAAAACAATCACAAACCATTTTTTTAGCTTCCTTGCAAACCATCCTATCGGTCCTGTATTGATTCTCTTTGAGATGCACGAACTGCTTCAGCCTGCCTTCTACCACGGGATCTTTATGAGGTCTTTTGTTGAGATCTACGGCAGATTTGAACGGCATCATGACCTTATTATCTGACTTGATGGTAGGAGACTGAGTGTCCGAAAAAGGCTTCCATTTGCGGTCCTTTGAATTTACTTTGGGAGATGCTGTAGGTGTGCTCTTATCTGACTCAGTTTGAAAGGAGTTGCTATCTGAAACGTCGCTTTCGAACACAGAGGATTCTGATTTTGATTTAACCAAGCCCCAGCCAGTGGTTTTCTTATTAAGGACACTGATGGATTTGATTCTCGAAGATCTCCTCACTTTTTCATCATCTGCTTCACTTTCAGATTTATTACTGCCGATTTTAGCAGGTTCTTCACATTTTGCGACTTTCTTGTCGCCCTTTCCCAGTTTACCAGCTTCTTTACTGTCATCTTTTTCTTTCTGAGGAGTTGTCTTCTTACTTTTTGGCTCTTTTGGTTTGGTGTCCTTTTTCATTTTAAAAGTAGCTTTATCGGTTTGGGCCTTTGTTGGTTTAGTGACTGGTTTACTTTCAGGTTTAAGTGAAACCGGTTCGTTTGTTTTAGATCTTGACCTGGGCTTTCTTTTATTTTTAAGTACCGGAATATTGGCAATATCTTCAAGAAATAATGAAATCGGTACCAGCGTTTTAGCTTTAACTTCAGGTGATTTCGTATTTTTATCTTCCGATGAACTCCTTGTACTTTTATTTTTAGAACTACTTTTTTTGTTGTCTTCACTGCTTTCTATTTCTAATGTTCCTTTAGACTTGCCTTTTTTTGGCGAACTATTTTCGCTAGATTTTTCACTTTCCGTCTTAGTAACTATATTATGTACGGATACTTGGCTCTCCTCTAATTTCATATCAGCTATTCGGCTTTCTAAATTATTTTCTTCGTCAACTTTACTAGTCTCGTTTTCACTATGGTCCATTTTTTCGCATTCTTCAATGTGCTCATCTGTATGTTTATCTTCATTGAAAAACATATTACTACTATCTACTTCCATTGCATTATCCCCTATGAAAGATATATTACTATTTCCTTCATCCCTTGCATTATCCAACAGTACACTTCTATGTTCTGCTTCTTCAATTTTACTATGTTCTACATCTACAATTTCTTCAACTTTTGCATCCTCCACAAATGACGGAAGACTAGTTTCTTCTTCTATTTTATTGTTTTCTATAAATAATTCGGCGTTTTCCTCGACTTTTGCATCCATGCTATTAGATCCTTCCGTTCCTTCAGTTTGTAGCTCTAAATTGCTTATATCATCACTTAAATTTTCTTCAGCTTTCATAGGCTCCTCTATTGTATATTCCATATCAGCACTTTGCTCATTACTGGCGGGCAAGCTGCTCTCTTCATATTTATTAGTCAAACTGTCAATACTTTCTGGTTGATTCGCGTCAGATAATTCAGCTTGATCTTCTGCAAATCTAGCATTTTCTTCTGAAATTTCAGTATCATTGATATTAACTTCAGACGAATTTTTTGTAGATGATATTTGAGAGTTACTATCGGATTCTAAGATGTCCGGTTTTTCAAGTGGTTGCTCATCCACGATCATATCATCTGCAAACGGAATCGAAGCTTGTTCTTCTATTATGAACTCTTCTTTTTCTGGTCCAGTCGAGGCTGAGGTCTCATCTTTAGATATTTCAAGGTTTATATCCTGGACAGATTCAATTTGATATTGGTCTGAAAAAAAAACAGAATTTATTGTAGTAGTTTGCTACAATCCATATCAAATATAAATTATGTGCATCCAGAGCTGGTCCGGGTACTGATAAATTGTACTCGGGTACAGAGTACCGGGTACTTTTCATAATTGAGGAACGAGTACAGAGTACCGAGTACATTGCTCAAAAAAAGTACTCAGAGTACAATACTCAAAGTACAATTACCCGAATTTCTCGGGTACTTATTTCGGGTACATTTGAATATAGAACCCGAAAAAAGGTAAGAAGGTACTTAATAATTATCTCTGCCTCTCTAAACATATTTATTTATGAGTCATGAAAACATAAAATAACGTAGGTACAACTCCAACTTAAATAAAAAAAAATAAGAATTTTAAAAATTGATCATTGATTAATACAATAAAACCTGTCAGTAATGGCGACTAAAAATAAAGGAACTATTGACCGATATAGAAAGGTGGCCGGTATTTCCAGTTTTTGTAGTCCACAAATACATAAAAGATAATTGGAACTTTGTTTATTTTGTTAATAAAAGCAAATATAATTCTATACATAAACGGAAACGTCGGAAACTACTAAAACTACTTTAATATCCTAATATAAAACAAAACTATACTACGGAAAAAACCTATTGATGTTAAGCTTTTTTAAAGAATTTTGTTCAACCCACTTTTATTTTTTTATATTCTTTGATAATTTGAGATTTTACACCATATTTTTCGGCCAACTGTGTGAATTGTAATCATACTTATAAATAAACCTTTCTCTTTTACAACACTTTTAGGACATTTTATTATAGGATTTTAAGAACCTATATTGTGACCATCTACCAGATGAAGGTTAATCTCCTGTTTAGGTACATACAATGGGTCCTAATAAATAGTACTGGGAATTTCCATCAACAAATAGACAAAATTATTTTAACAAAATTATTTTGGCTAACATTCACATTCAATTTCTATAAAATGGGCTTTAAAAATATGTGATTGTGATTATTTGGCCGTATTATAAAGGTGGCCGTAGATAGTACGTCATAAATAAGTGAGTATAGTATATTGTATTACATATGTATAATTGGTTTGCGGAATTTTGAAACAGACCGTAAGTACAGGTGGCCGATTTTGGTAGGTGGCCGGTAACACAGGTTTTACTGTAATCAGTATAACACCACTTACGCACTCACACTCACTGATTAATTTTATTGGCTTTTAAGATATCTAATTTTTCAAAGTTTCATCATTTCTTTAGAGCATTTCTTGAAGGGCTATTAATTATTATAGCATAAGAGAATAGGCGTTTGCTTGACTTTGCGAATGGACTGATATTGAAAACGGCGTTTTTGCGTGTTGCTATTAATTTGCTCTCCCACATGCAGTGACAAGTTTATACTTGCAAAAAGTACTCGGAAAATGTACTCGTATAATAAACGCGGGTACCGGGTATTTTACCCATATGCTACGGGTAAGAGTACCGAGTACTTTATTGAAAATGTACTCGGGTACCGGGTACTGAGTACCCAAAATGTACCCAGAGTACAAAATTCGGGTACTTGTACCCGGGTATTGCCCAGCTCTGTGTGCATCTTAGTGGCAACAATAGATTGGTTTATAGGGCAGTACTGCTAAAAGTAACTTATAAAGAACTAGAGCAAGAATGGGAGAAAAGATAAAATAAATGGGAGAAGGGATAAATTGATTATGTAAAATATATAAAGAGCAGTGGAAAAAGCAACAAATCCCTAAATAATAGGAAAACAACTTAATAGTGCCGATATAGAAATTGTAACATGTATTCTGGCATAGTTATACAACAATATATTTGTAGGTAGGTTATACTACTATGCTATCAGCATGAGAGCTGTTAGACATTTTTGAGTAGGTATTTTAGGCAATCTGAAAATTTTTCAGGTGACTCTTCCATAATAGCCTAATACAAAAATGCCGGTCTAGCTGGAGGGTAGCGGTTATCTTCTCCAAAAATCCCCCCCCCCCCAAAGTTAAAAAAGGGTAAAAATTGTTATTCCAAAAATTATCATTGATGTGACTTTAAAGTAAATTTAGATATTCAAATATAAAAAAATAAACAGGCCTGGAGATTTACGAGAGATTTTAACTCTGCAAGATGAGTACATGGGTGCCCCAGTATTATTTGCAGGGGGTACATCTGAATCTGTAGATATATACTATTAACCAGCATAAACTATACAACTATACATGCATAGCTATGTACTTTCTTTCCAGGCAGGGGGGTGCAATTGTTATTTTGACAGGGTATTTTTTAATATTAAAAATAAATATTCTAAAAAAGGTTTTTTTTGGTGAAATTTTTTAACTGCCATAACAAATTACGCTTGCATGTGAATGTAATAAGTAAGCAGTAGTGTGAGAAAGAGTGTATACCGATATCTGTTTGCGTCCTCTATCTCAGCGAGTCTTCTGAACAATCTTCAGCAATCTGATAATCTTCTGAAGTTCAGCTGCACCCCTGAAAATAATCCTGGGCACCCATGCAAGCATCTTGCAGAGTTAAAATCTCTCGCAAATCGCCTGGCCTGATTATATTCTTTATATTTGAATATTTAAATTTACTTTAAAGTCACGTCAATCTTTTTTGCAAAAATAATTTTTACCCTTTTTTTAACTTTGGGGGGGACTTTTGGGGAAAATAACCGCCACCTTCCAGCCAGACCGGCATTTTTGTATTAGGTTATCATGGAAGATTCACCTGAAAAATTTTCAGATTGCCTAAAATACCTACTCAAAAATGTCTAACAGCTCTCGAACCATATGAAGAGTACACTGCAAAAAGGGGAATGTCAGTTTTTTTCATTTTTCGAGTTAGGGTTGGTAACGGTTACTCTGAATATAACAGATTAATGTCAACTGTCGTTCAAGGCTGAAACGGGGACAGTCACTGATAAAAAAGCATTTAAATATATGTGGTACCAATCAAAAACGGGGATAGTCTAAATCTTTAAAACCAGTTTTCTCACAATTGTACTTTATTGACATTCTCCCTTTTTGCAGTGTGCTCTTCATATACAATACATACAAAATAGTACAGAAGAAGCTAAGACAATCTGAGTAGAAAAGAACTTAAAGAAGGACAAGCCTCATTCAAACACCATCTACTTGCATATGACCAGCCAAATTTAAAAAAAACATTGTATCCTATTGATCTATTATCTGATTATTCGATTAACGATTCTATTGCCTCCAATGGAAATAACATATTCAATTTATTTGCCAATCATTTTTCATCTGTGTATACTAACCAGACTAAATTATTACCATAACCAAATCCACTTCAACGTTAGTGTATCTTCCTACCACATTCAAATATCAAAAATATATGATAGATTGTCACAACTGAATATTAATAAGGGACCTGGACCCGATGGAATTCCTCCTATTCTTCTAAAAGAATGCAGCTTTATACTGTCTAGACCACTTTATCATATTTTCAATGCCTCTCTCGATTCTGGTGAATTCCCGACTTCTGGAAACAATCTTATGTAACCCCTATTTATAAATCAGGTGCTAAATCTGATATTAAGAACTATCGCCCCATATCTATTCTAAGCACTATCCCTAAAGCATTTGAAAGCATTATAACTGAATTTTTTACTTACGACTGCTCTAGTGTTATTACTAACTCACACTTTGGGTTTTCTTCCGGTCAATCTGCTGAGCTAAGTCTACTTAATTATACTGACTACCTATCTGAAGCCCTGGAGGAGGGCTTGCAGGTTGATTCAGTGTACACTGATTTCTCTAAAGCATTTGATAAGATAAACCATGACCTTCTATTACATAAATTACTTTCTTATGGTATTGATGGTCTGGTATTTAGGTGGTTAAGTAGTTATATAGAAAACAACTCAAATGGTTACAGTAAATCACTGTTATTCCAACATTTTTCCTGTAACTTCAGGTGTTCCCAAGGTTCACACCTGGGACCGCTACTATTTAATCTATTCATTAATGATATTACCACTTGTTTTTCCCATACAAAAGCTCTCCTTTCTGCTGATTACCTTAAGTGCTTTACAATAATAAGATCTCATGATGATACTCTTGGACTACAATCTGATATTAATAAATTATCCCAGTGGTGCTCTCTTAATGGCATGGAATTAAATGTTGGTAAGTGTTATATTATGCGTTTCTGTAGGAATCACCATTTGCTAACACATGACTATACTATTAACGATCAAACATTGCAATTATGCACACAAATCAGAGACCTAGTCATAATATTAGACTCTTCACTCAGCTTTCAACACCACATTAGTGCCGTTGCCCAAAAGTATATGAAAATGCTTGGTTTCGTTAAAAGAACATCTCGTGATTTCACAGATATAAACTCAATGAAAATTTTATATTGCTCACTCATTAGATCTCATCTTGATTTCTGTTCCTCTGTGTGGTCTCCATATTATCTAGTTCATAAAAATAAACTTGATAGAGTTCAGCATACCTTTCTCAGATACGTAGCTTTTAAACAACATATATATCGTAGCTACACGGATATTGAATTATTATTAAATATTACTTCATTAGAAACCCGTAGAAAAAGAAAAGATCTGACAATCTTTATTCAACATTATTAATGGTAATAGTAGCTGTCCCGATCTTCTTTCAAAAATTAGTCTTTTTGTACCTACTCGGTCAACAAGACAAACCCAAACTTTTCACATAAGCTTCCATAGATATAACTATACTTACAACAATTTTTTACCACGAACACTTAGACTTGCGAATTCTCTAAATGACTTAAATATATTCTGCAATTCCGTGGATAGATTTAAAAACCATTTGTTGAACATACAATGTTAATGATATAATTTCTATCAGCAATTTTTAAGCTTAAACTTTGTTTTTTATATCGTAATGTTTTTTTCCTTTAACTTATTAGCTTTGTTATCTTATAGATATTGTAATATTTGTTCTTTGTGTTGACACTGTTTATGTTTTTGCTTTTGTCTTTGTAATATTTTTTTTTGTAATAATATTTTCTGAATTGGGCTTGCCCGTAAATAAATAAATACATAAATAAATACATAAATAAATAAATTATTGAATACAAACTACAGAATGACAATAGGAGATTAGTGTCTGGTTGCACCAACACATTTTAAGCTTAAGACGTGCCTTAAGCTCAGTTTACAAAACATTCGCGTTGCATGATCGAGTCTTAGATCAATCTTTAGCTTGCCACGTGGATTGCATAGATAAGAATCGAAAATGATGGTGCAACGTGAGACTTGAAGCGGCCATGTCCTATAAGCTGAGCTGGGCTAAGCTGGAGCTTAAGAATTGTTGGTGCAACCAGGCATTACAATAATAATTACCTGCTTTGACTCCCATTTCACTCTCTTTGGAACTCTCGTCTGTAGATTCCACTGTTTTTATTGGATCTAAACAAAATTCTAAATTAATATCTAAATTGTATAAATCTAAAGTTATCTTCTACTCTTTACCGACAAATGACACTATGAGATGCGATGTGGCCTAACCGATAACCCACAATTTTACCAAAATGCTTATAATAAGGGATTTTAATGTACTAAAAGCGTTTTGGTAAAATTGTGGATTGTAGGTTAGAATAGAACAGAAATGTGCTTTATTGTCATAAAAAAATTAACAATTTTATA
Organism: Diabrotica virgifera virgifera; assembly: GCF_917563875.1. Lineage (NCBI taxonomy): Eukaryota > Metazoa > Arthropoda > Insecta > Coleoptera > Chrysomelidae > Diabrotica > Diabrotica virgifera. The sequence goes on from NC_065443.1 coordinate 139,409,109, forward strand.
GACAAAGCTTACAAGAATCATAAATAAAAACAATAACAAATACAATTTACTAAAATTATATAAATCGTCAATATAAATAAAATATAATAAAGTGAAATGAAAAATACTAACAATCTATTGCAAAATTTAAAAAAAAGCGAATTGCGTAATCTACCTTAAGAAATTTAATAGGCCACTTTATATTTCAAAGCGTTAAATATTCCTGTCTTTTATAACAAATAGGTGCTTAAAGAATCTATCATCATCATCATCAGTCGCGTTACAGCTCTTTATGAGCCAAAGCCTTCTTCAGAACAATCCTCCAATCTCCCCTGTCTCTGACCACAGAATAAATAACCATAACAACTATAACCTGACAACTCTTCTCCATACTCTAATTCCAATAGATTTTAAATCGTTCTCTCAGCCTTCCTCTTGCTCATTGTCCTATCGGTCCTCTTCAGGCAAGAACTTTTCTGACTACAGCACCTTCCTCTCGCCTGATTACATGCCCTATCCATCTAAGGCATGCTACCTTAATGAATTTTACAAAGTCAGGTTTTTTAAAACCTCTTTACAATTAAAAGTTGTAACACCTGCACCACAAACCTTGTTCTTTTATCCCTCCATATATTCTTCTTAGGATTTTTTGCTCAAAACGTTTGAGCAATTCTTGGTCATTCTGTGTAAGGGGGGTTCAAAAATCTTCAAAAACCGTGTTACGTAATACTTGAACGCTCCCTATGATGTCTATGTCATCTACTTATCTGACAATTTGTACTGATTTGTTAAAGATAGTACCATTCGTATTAATCTGGGACTCCCAAATTTTTTTGTCTAATGCCAGGTTAAATTATTTTGCGCATATAGAACATTGTTCCATGGAAAACCCACATATGAAACTATTGGCAGTTACAACATTGTTCCACCATAGCATTCAATTATATAGGTATACAACATAATTATAGTACATTTACAATCACTGAATAGTTTACACCTAATTTTTATATTGTAATACTCTACAATTGCAGTGTTGTTCGGATTTAATAAATGTCAAAGTCAAAAAATTTCAAAGTCAATGCTTGTCAAAAATTTCGCTAGTGTTGAAAAATAAAATAAAATAAAACGATATCAAACTCCTCCAAAATGGTTAGAATGTATTTGAGTGATATGCAAAAAGCAAGAGCAATTGCCAAACTCGAAGAATGTTGTTCACTAAGGAAAGTTGCTGCAGATTTTTACGTGAGCCATATGTGCATATGGAAAATCAAAGAAAGATGGGACTCTACAGCAAGGTTGGGCGGTTCAAGAGGACAGAGATCTCCATAGATCAACAGGAATGAGTTGTTATTAGATTATTTGAGAGAATCTCTTTTTGCCTGAGCTCAAAAAGGTAACGAAGAGACAGCGTTTCCGGGCAGTATTTGCACTGCACAGCGAAGCATTACACAAATTATTGTTTATTATTTAACATTGTTTATCATTATTTAATATGAAATAGAGTTCAAATAAAATGAATATTTTAAATCCATACTTCCCTATTTTCGTTACCTATTAAGACTATAATCCATTTTATTCAAAAAAACTTCTTTTTATACTATAAATGTTGTTAAATTTTGTAAAATTTATTTATATTATTTTGATTTTTTAATTTTAATCAACCTATTGTAGATACACCACTGTTAACGTCACTTTGACATAAAAGGTGGGTTTACACGAGGCAAAAATTTAAAAAATTGGCTCCTAGATACGTAAGATTGTAAACTATTCAGATCGTAACTGTACCTCTATACATCAACTAGTAACACTATAAAGATGTAAAAGAGCACAAATCTTACCATTTGTTGTTTGAAGAGATGTACTTTCATTATCTTTATGTTCAGTCTGCAAATTAGATAAAGTCAATTCAATCTGGTCAGTATTTGAATACTTTTGACTAGGTTTGCTTTGAACTACATCTAAATTAAATCTTCTAGTTAAAATTTCATTGCTAAAGCTATTCTCTGATGATTCATCCTGTTCTCCATCATTATCATCCCAATCCTGAAAAAAAAATGAGTTGTTATAATTTCTTTTTGGGATCAAACAGCGTGTGTGTGTGTGTGTGTGTGTGAAAAAATGGCTTGGATGCGGGTCCGTTAGCCACAGATTTTTATTTTATTTTTACCTCAATTTATTAGTTTTGTTATATTTATACCTATTTCACTTAAATGACTATATTTGTTTCTTTCAAGTAGTTTATGAGTAATTTAAATATTTCCATTTTATGACAACTTAGTAGATATTCTATACTAATTGGAAAATGAACTTGTGTTTGTCATAAATTGTAATATAATTGTCAAACAGCAATATGTTATATTAACTGTGAAGGTATACCTTTAAGAGGCAATATCTCAATGTTTGATATTGCCTCTTAAAGATACACCTCTGACAGAAACAAGAGAAATATAAACCTAAAAGTCTTAACACCTTGGCTGCGTTACTTGACAAATAGACCTCGTATTACATGAACAGTTGGCTGTGTCGTAACATAGGTAAAGGTTCGCTACAGACGACACACAACGCAGCAAAGGTGTTAATCAACAAATACTTGAGACTAGCAACAAATCAACCTAAAAATAAAAGTACCTACTACAGAATATTTTCGTCAGAGAATTGGACACCTACCTGTAATATTTCTAGTAAAGCTTTCTTATCCTTATCAGAAGAGTGTGAACTCTTTACTGTGGGTTGTGCCTTTTTTTCATTTTTCGGAATCACCTTTAAAAAAGACTGTTTTATTTTGTCACTAAATTGATCAGTTTCTGGTGCCTTAACATTGGTTTCGACTTTTTTTGATCCCTTTATAGCTTTGGGTGCTGACTTATTTGATCTACTTAATTTTGGAATATCAATATTTACAATGCTTTGCCTTCTTGTTGATCTAGTGGACACAGTACCCACTACAGCAGGGTTTGTTGTTGATTTTTTCTTCTTTGGAGGCATTTTTCTTGATTAATTATTCTAGCTACTGTGAAATAACTACAACTAAATTTTAAATTAATTAAATAACCTAACTATCAATTCAAAATACCTTTACATTTACAGTTTATAAGTTAAAAATTTCGTAATTGGCTGTATTTGGATTAAAATTATATCAGCTTTAGGACATCATTCCTAGACATTATTTCTATATCATATAAAATCAACATTTTGAAATTTCTCTTCCATGTTTATATTTGATTTTTGATTAGAAATATTTTCCTTGCATGGATGTTTTATTTTATCTTTATGTTGGCTATACGGTTGCGTGAAGCGTGGCTCGAAGTCCTTGTTGCAAAAAATACTAATACTGCCATCTATCTGCCAACTGCCAGTACAATGCCTGCTCTATTTAGTGCTTTTGTGCTTTTCATCGATTGTCATTTGTTTCGAGCTTCTGTCATATGTTGTATAATCTGTGGCTGTGTAATGGGGGCTATGATACGAGCCGTTAAATACCACGGTTATTAGACTTTTTTTATTTAGGCCCGATTGTACATTGGTGGCTTAAGCCATCGCTTAGTTGAACCGGGTTCAATTTTGAGCGTCGGTTTAACTTCATTCGGGTTGTTCAATGCCAAGTTCAGTTAAGCCGAGGTTCATACAAATTTTGGTTAGGTTGGCAACGTAAGGCATGCGTATTCAAAGCAATTCTCCTCAATTCTTGACATAAATTTTCCCGCCATTTATGTATTATTATTTGGTTTTTGTCAATATTATTCTTTTATTACTGTTATTAGTTTAATCGGTATTTTTTATCGTTTGGTTTATTAGTTTAATCAATTTCCTACGTTAAATTTGTGAACAGACCATTTGAATAGGTATTATAAATATTAGGATATTATTGGAATGTGTTTATTTTCTTTTTGTAAAAAATTGTTTGTTGGTATTTTTTTCTACAATGGACGCAAAAATACCTTCCAATTTCACCTCTCAAGAAGAAATATTGATATCATTGGCCAAACAAAACAGCAAAATTGTACAAAATAAAATGAAACAAATGTCAGCCCCCAAAATTTTAAAGAAGTTCATCAAAGCCATTGATTGTAGCAGATATTAAGATATTTTTATAAATAAATAGTTGTATGTATTAGTTTAAATTTCTAAATTTTAAATTAACAAAGTATTCATGCAAAAGATTTTCAACCTCTTCCTACGTTTGACAAAATGTATTGCTTCTCATGATTCTCTAGATTTTCTAAATTTTTGGCTAATGCCATTGCTACTTCCTCTTCTTCATGTAGTATGGCATAGGGTTATTAAAAAGCATTGCAATATTGTCTAACTTTGATGTTCCAATTACAGTTGAATGGGTCTACCGAATAACAAGTGCCATGTGATTCGTTTTTAAGAAATCGAACAAAAACTGTTAAAATTATAATAATGGTAAATTTATACATTTTAAGGATTAGTAATTAATTACTTCAGCTTAGTACCATCTGTTTAATTTCAGTACTTAAATTACATCTCAACTGAACTAACTTTTCTTCGTTATTGATATTTTATGAAGTTTACGGTCTTTAAATGTATATTCTTCTTAACTAGTCAAGTTTTGATTGGCTGATTGACATATAGTCCATGCCATTAAAAAAGGATTAATAATACAGTACAGTTAGTTACAAACTGTATTAATAACTAACCCTTAAATGTATAAATTTACCATTATTCCAATTTTAACAGTTCGATTTCTTAAAAACGAATCACATGGCACTTAACAATTGTTATTCGGTATACCCATTCAATTGTGTCTCTGCATTCACATTGTGCCTCATTAAATAAAGTTTCAGCTTGTGATGAAGGATTGTGTAATGGTGTTATTAGGTTTTTCTTGACTCCGTAACCACTATCACCAACGAAGATACTAATTCAATCTTCACATTCTCTTCTCATAAATATTTAACTGTTTACAGCTATGATTTCAAATTTAATCAAAAATGTTAATATTTGCCTTATTCTAGTGAAGTAGGAAGTAGGTAGGGTAGGTATTTAAATAATTTTAGAATGTAAATTAATTTGTAATCATTATTAAATAAAGTGATATGTACCTATACATAAGCATGGTACAAATATAATTAATTTTAAATTTATTAATAAATTATGTACATTTAATTTAATAGATTAACAAAATCATTTTCTACATTTGCTTCAAAATCATCCACAAGTTGCAAACAGGAGCCTGTTGCTTAAAACTGATATGGGTCCACTTCACTGCATAAAACCTCATAATTTAGGGCAATAAAAACCATGTTCTTAGAAGATACAGCTTGGTTCTTGAAATGTCAATAACAAATTTACCACTTGTTTTCGTTCTTACCTATCTGTTCGATTTTTTATTCTATGACTTCTATGAGCAATAGTTTCATGCAAATAGTGAACAGCATCTTAGATATCCAAAATCTTTGCAAAAATTCATTATCATTCCATTTTTCAAAATGATTTTCTCTAGCCCTACACTGTTTTCTGTGTTCTCCTTCCTTCTACAATATTTATCATTTCCAGAAAATCTTCATTACTAGTTAAAATTTTCAGTGAGGTTCATTTTTAAGGTGTAAATATTATGATTTCCGTTGACAATGACAAAAATGTGAGGTTAAAAATCCTTGAACCAGCGTTAAACTGCCGAACATCGACCGCTCAGCTGAACCCGGGCTTAAACCGAGTTCAAGAATTAAACTTTGTATGTACAACGCACTTCTTGCCCTGAACTCGGTAATGGCGCTGAGCCGGAGTTGAACTTCGATTGTACAACCGGGCCTTAGTAATGTCTAAGAACCGTGGTTAAATACCGCTATGAATTCCACGATTTTATTGGTTAGAACTACCCACGTGATATCTGTGTTCGTATTGGCACCGAACAACGTTGTTCGGTGGTATTGGTCAGAGTGACAATTGGTGACAATCAGCTGTTAGACATCATTATAATTAGATGGAATTTTTATTTTGATGTAAATAAATATTTATTACTGATAATTTGTATAAGCAAAATTATTGTACTGCACTGCACCTACAGTAACTCACAGCCTCAATTCTGAAATGATACAGTCGCTACTCAATAAAACTGTAGCTTGTGTCAGTGACTCAATATTAGAAAAAAATTACATACTGAAAGTAAGGTACTAACTATAAGTCCTCTAAAATAGCATAAGCTATGTTTTGGGTTTCAGATATACCATACTTAAATAACAATAATCCTTTAATTATTTTGTGTATGATTTTGATATCAGCTAAAATTAATAAAGAAAACAAAACTCCTTGTTGCTTATTTCTTTGGCTGATAGATTTATTTCTTGAAGTTCAGCTATGTCGATTATTATTTTGTAATATCTGTCTAATTGTTTCAGGATTACATCTTTTTCCAAACTGTCTTTCCACCTCATCTCTCAATTTTGGTGCACTTTTTTGGGAATATTTGCTATTTCTCTGACAATACATCTTATTGTTCGTCCGCTATAACTTTTCCCATGCGTCACGATTCATTTTCAAGCAAAATAAGTCAAAACATTAAGGTGAAACGAATGTTGATGTGTATATTTATACATTTTGTATACTATATACTACACACATCGGCATACGATTCACTTTATGTTTTGGCTTAATTTGTTTGAAAATGAATCGTGACACATGGGAAAAGTTGTAGCAGACGAACTATAGCTATTAGGACTTTGGAGACGGCTGCTCTGAAAAGTTCGTTTGATGTACATCCGTACAGCGTATAGCATCTCCCTATGCTTCATTTTCCTTGAATCCTTCCCTGCATAATGAGTTGGAGCAAATTGTGTTGGCCCATACATGGCAACATTTTTCATACGAATTTCTAGTTACATACAACCTATCTTTTCATGTCGTAAGGCCAAACCCAGTTATACCAGGAAATTGTCTCAGGCCATAGCATTATTCTCTACATATAAAAACTTAAGAAAGTGTGTCCTTTTAGGTGACACAACAAGCCATGTGTATCTTTTTCGGTACACAGTGTTGAGGACAGTGTGTATCTAAAAGAATACACTGGCGCTGGGAGTGTTAATTATTGCATATTTGAAACCCAAAACATAGCTTAAGCTATTTTAGAAGACTCATACTAACTTACCTACTTTCAGTATGTAAGTTTTTTCTAATAAATATTGAGCCACTGACACAAGCTAGCTTTATTGAGTAGCGACTGCATCATTTAAGCTGTGAGCCCCTGTATATGTTTATCAATCGTGGCCTAGCTACACATTAAAATTGTTTCGTTGATCATTCCCTGCTTTGCTTTCTTCAGCGTTCACACTGATTTTTGTACAGCAGCTTTTGTAGCCAATAGTTACTCTTGTTTGTTTTCTAGATTTTTCCTAATCAGGACTTGATTTCTTTTTGGTTAGTTACTGTCTCCCTTCTCCAATAGAGAGAGAGTTTGGGGCTTATTATTCGTTAAAGTGTTGGAATGCTTGTGGGTTTTGATATATGTACATACTACCACAACTCTCAATACAAAATTTGATCAAACTAAACTGATAGTGTGACCACTAGATTTTTATAATTTGAACAAACTGCAGTTGTGGCGTCACTTCCTGAGTTTGCTCAAACTGTGATCAAATTATTTGATAGTGAAACCACGACTTTAAGGATTTAAGTAACATCAATTTAATTTGCAATAAAAAAGATCATGAAGATTTGACGATGCTTGTAAATAGGGCTTTTCATCGATTGTCATTTGTTTCGAGCTTCTGTCATATGTTGTATAATCTGTGTATAATATTAATATACACGGATTATACGACATATGACCGAAGCTCGAAACAAATGACTGTGAATGAAAAGCCCTATACATCACAAACCATACATACTCATAGACGTTTCACGACCATGTTAATCTTTCGGATCGAATTAACGCCATCTCTTGATTGGAATGGGAACTAAATTGACAAATTTTAGTTATGTAGGAATTTCAAGTTATAAATTTTGCGGGATTTTTGATGAAATTTCGCAGGAAATTAAAACAACAGAAAGACAATTCAATGTTTTATTCAATGTTTTACTGAAAACTTTAAATGTTCCAATTTGTTTTCAAAATGGTATAAACACTACTGCCTACTGCCATGTGTCACTTGAAAGCACTGATGTGTAATATTGAGTTGAATGAAAATCTTTGAAATAATCTTGTAGGATGATTGTTTAGATAAATACCTTATAATCTTTTACAAACTTCCAAAGGCCAAATATATAGGCTCGAAATGTTGATGACACACTTGTCTATTGGAATAAACTGTTTCAGGATCTATTATGTTGTTTTTTAAATGTGGAGAAACACAACACGGGATGATCAATGTAAACTAAAAATTCTACTCACAAAAACAGAGAGGAGGTTAATACAATGATCAAAATTGTGATTAAATCTAATTAAAAACGTAACACCACTATAATAAAATATTTAAGCCACAAACTGTAAAATAGAAAGTAAATAACAAATTAATTTAATTGTCAACTGTCAGTTGTTAAATATGACAAGAGAATTGACTGACAGCGACATCTCTGGATTGGAATGGTAACTAATTTTCTGTCTTGACCTTGACAATTTACGTGAAATGTCTATGAGTATGTATGGTTTGTGCTATACATACACCCGATTTAGATAATTTAAGGGCCGGTTGTTCGAACGCTAATCAACATTGATCACTATCAAATATTTAATTACTGTCACAACTGTCAATGTCAACTTTGGTTGGGTTGCTGAAAACATAGTTATTATAATTATGAGATTAGTTAATCAATTAACATAACAATTATTAACATAATTGATTAACTAATTTCATAATTGTCATCAATAATTATGTTTTCGGCCACCCAACGAAAGTTGACATTGACAATTGTGACAGTAATTAAGTATTTGATAGTGATCAATGTTGATTAGCGTTCGAACAACCGGCCCTGAGTGACAGAAATTTTTAGATTGTCTTGTCAAATATACCTACATGCAACAAAAAATTGAATCAAAATTTGCATAAAAAAAATTGAAGTGTTTTAAAAGTTTCATTATGTAAAAACATTGAACCGCAGAAACGGATTTTCTCCACTAAAAAACAAAAATCGTAGCAACATATTAATAAGTGATACATACGTTTAAAAATCCAAATGTAAATGAAATATGAAATTTCAGACATTTTCAAAGGACACAAGACACAACATGCCCTATATTTCACAAAATGCCGAAGAAAATCATAATTATATAATATAACATATAATTTCCCCTAAATTACTTTTCCCCATATCCAGTATATATATTTACTTTTATGTAAATTATCTGTTTTTAATTTTCATGCATTTATAATTTAATTTATAAGATCTATTCTAGTGCTGCTGTGTTTGCATTGAACAACTGAAATAAATTAAAATAATATTATTACTATACAATAATAATTGTTTATATTTTTTATGAGATAAAAGAAATATTTTATGAGACTAGGTACAGTCTAGAAAGCAGACTAGTAGAAACGAATAAATAGTGTTTTTTTAATCAATACTGTTTTTCAATATTGATTTTCTACCACACTTTTATTTCTATCACAAAAATTGTCAATTGTAAGATAAACAAGAAATAGTTATCCGTTATCCTCGGTCAGCAGACTTGTTTTCTTGAAACGACACTTTGCATACAATATTGGTATGCATTTAAATATCCCGCTCTGTCATTCTTAATCATTTGACCAATACGAACACAGATATCACGTGGGTAGTTCTAACCAATAAAATCTTGGAATTCATAGCGGTTATTAACGCTTCGTGGGTTATGAGATGTTAGGTTAGCACCTCATTGATCGAATTTCGTAAAAATAATTATACCATCCTTTTGCTCACGGTTTGTACAGCAATGATCACTAGGTTTCAGATTTTGATCACCTGTAGTTTATTTTTTATTAAGGGTTGAAAATTCAAGGACGAAAAAAAAATGTTGGCACCTCATTGATCGAAATCTTTAAAACAAATGACTGTATTCGATAGGAAATAAAGCGCTGAGCAATGATCACCTATTTTGAACATTGATCAGGCTTTTTTTGCACTGACAATAATTATTAAAGTTGCAATAACATTACCACGCACGCGCAGTCCATTAAAAATTTTATATCTAACAGGAGCCCAGTTCTTTAGCGCGGTAAAAATTTTAAACCTACTGTGAAATCAGTGCCTTCCCGAGTTTTGCTAAATTACTATGTTACGGCTAGTATTTCTGAAATATATTTATACCATCTGAAAGTTAACAAAGTGCTCACGAAAGGACACACATTTCCAGGGTTTAGTCATTAGCAGATAATTTTGTATTAATTATTTGAAAAATTTTCAAGGACAGTAACTCTTCCATCTCATCAAAATTCTTGCAAGCTTTTTACTCTTCGAACGAATCTTTTTCTTACAGTGTTGCGCGATTTTGAATAAGTAATAAATTATAAGTTCTGACCTAGAAAACTCAGAATTGATTTTTTACATTATAATCACACAAAGCGGTTATAGTTAAATTTGTTGCTATCTAGAGAATGTAAAGATTATTCGTGATAATAAGAATTGTAATATATTTCTTTGTTGTGGATATTAGGACTAATATAATCCAAGGAGACTAAGTCAGATCACACTATTGGCAACTGAGCATCTTAAAACATATGTCTTATTATATGCATTGTTGTCAGGTCTAAAAGTTACTTTTTCTCTTAGAGTTTTTTATACCTACCTAATAATATTATTATAATTATTATACTATATTATATTATATTATATTATATTATATTATATTATATTATATTATATTATATTATATTATATTATATTATATTATATTATATTATATTATATTATATTATATTATATTATATTATATTATAATATAATAATTATACTATCATTTTTTAAAAAGGAATTTCTTTTTTTAAGCAATGATACTATTATATAAAACTGGTGATTTTTTCCTTCGCCATGCGACGGGGGATACAATCAATTGCCCTGTACAGTCGCTGCACTCAATTTTTTTCTGGCATCCTCTAATTTTATTTGACAACCAACGTTTTCTGACTCGTACTTTTTTTTTTTATTTTATAACTATGAGAAAGACTGGATTGATTTGGCTAATTTTGATTTTGAAATATTTTTAAAAGTCGTGTTCTCACCATAGATATAATAACACAATAGATTAGGCCAGGTCCGAAAAATAGCCTAACGCGTTCTGGTCGGTGGTCTATTTATCTCTCTTTACCGGCGCTTAGCTTTCTCTCTCTAGCATATGATGGCTGCCGCTTCTGTGTCACTGTCGTTCCATTAAACCCACCTCTTGGTAGATACGCTCACACTCGCACGACAGACAAATATAGCTAGACTACTGTACGTAACCCGCGAGTAGTCGCGCCGTTAGATAGAATCTCACATTATAACCTTTTTCGCGATAACTTGATGAAAAATTTTGCAATTTTGAAAAAATTTCGTAAGTGCCTCGAGGAAGGGTGTAGTAATACGTAGGACTTTTTTTATTTTTTTTCTTCTTCTTCTTTTGTGGAAATTATGGTTATGGGGACAGTAAATTAGCTTTAATAATTGTTATAAATAATATTTTTATTATCTGGACCAGAATAATATTTCATTGTTTATATAATATAATAGGTACAATAAAAAGTATTTTTCAACATTTACTCTGCGATAAAGTTTAAAATTCAAAACCCTCCAGTGATTGACAGACTCCTAAGCCTAAAAAGACTTTGGCCAGAAGACCAAGCTGCTAGGTCAATTCCAGAGAGTCGTCAATCGTCAATGGACGACACCTGCCACAAGCCAAGAACTTATACCATATAATTACGGGTGATTCCATTTCAAATCACTCAATTTTGGATCAAAAAAACTTTTGGATCTCCGATTTGTCTGAAAATTTGTATATATATATAGCATCTGAGAGATGTAGAAATAAAACATTTAAGGTCGAATTGTCTTCTTCTTCTTTTCTCAAATTGTTATTTTAAGCGATTTTATAGTGATTTTGTATTTATTTAAACAAATTTGCATTTTCTATCGTAAAGTATCAATGGAAAACATACTATTTTAATACAAGGGACTCAAAAATGTCATTTATGTGGCATTATAGGTATAGGTAACAAGTTATTTGGATTCAAAACAGGTTTTTGATCAAATTTTATAGTGTAGAAAACGTTAAAATACCGTCATTTTCCTTCATTTCCAAAATACATCATAATCGATTTGGCTGAAAATTTCCCCACAGATAGCCAAAACATAGGACTTTAAGTGGTTAGAAGGATTTGAATTATATTACAATAATAAAAAAGTTACATGCAATATCATGGTCAAAAATATAGGCGGTTACTGTAAGTACAATTAACTCAGAAAATATCGACCTCACGACAAAAATTTTTAAAAAGAAATTGTAAATACGATTTATTTTTAACAATTTCAGTTTCTACCATTTTTGTGGAAAAGTTAAAAATGGCGGAGATATTGTGCAAAAACGGTTCTCCTTTAAAATCAAGATGGTGGCTAACGTAACGGAGGAATTCATTCGCGATTTTAAATTTAGACTACTTTTGACCCCCCTAAAGATAAGAAAAATAAAATTTTGAGCAGCTCGGCATGCAAGGTCAAATGCTATCCCGACTGGACTAATTATACTTTTGAGTATTTTGAGTTTGTATTGTAATGTAATTCAATGCTCCTCCTAGCGGCGCCGCTTGGTACACTTCGCGTCATATAAAACTGGTACACTTTTTTTCCCAATGTAAACCTGTGTTCAGACTGACAATTATTGTTCGTGAATCACTTCGTTGTTGCCATCACAGTTAACGCAAATACAAAACGCAAAGATAACGCAAAAAAATATCGTTTAAAATGTATATTTCGAATAATTGTAATACATATATTTAAATTACACACTTGTTCACTGTAAAAGTTATTCATTTTGTATTAATTTCAAATTAAATTTTTAATTTTTCCAGTGTGTTTTATGTATTCTACACAACTTAATGCAGTTTTGTCCTACAATTTACGAGAAACCAATCACACCTCTCGATTTGACATTAAACATAATAATTTAAAGTCATGCCAAGATTTATTTATTATCTATCATTATTTTTGAATTGAAATATTTTTATAAATTATAATAAAAACCGAATCAATGTATGGAAGTCTTATTCTTTATAAAATGTGGTGTGTTCGTTGGAGAATTGAGTAACGTAACTACTGAAGGAAATGCACAAATTTATTGAGATGTTAACAGTTAGAGATACAAAACGATACTGCCTTACTGCCTAAATTAATGAATACAAACTACATATTTCTTAAAACCTTTCATAGTCCATGAACATTTCGCTGACACCGCGAAATTACAAGCGTTGGTGTTTATCATGTCACGTAGTCTAAATATTGAAATATAAACACACACAGTGGCGTGCTCGCCATAACATGGATACTTAATTTAGATGACGGAAAATTACAATTGTTTTAGTTTTTAGTGTATTAAAAAATGCGGTCTGTCGCACAGCCCCGTTTTTACCTAGTTTGATATAATATTTTCGTTGAACTGGCAACTTTGCCCTAGAAATTTAAATGACACTTGTGACAAGATCAACTTACACAACTTGAAAAACACGATTTTCGGTTATAAGAGTTGTACCAGTTTTTTTTGACGCGAAGTGTACTATCGTATCTCGGTTAACAGAATCCTGACTCTTGGTCGAAATTTATTTTTATTCATTTTGTCATTCCCCGTTAGAGGATAGTCTAACCACACTCTGCTGCAGATATTTTAATATATGCAGTTCTTCTTCGTTTCGAGTTGATTCAATTCAGTCTACTTGCATAGCCTCTTTGATAAGGGGTAGAGACCCCGAAACACGGTGTCAGAGGATGGCAAGAGACTCGAATTGAATCAAAACGAAAACGATTATTTTCTTTTCTAATTCAAATCATTCTAACCACTTAAAGTCCTATGCTTTGGCTATCTGTGGGCATATTTTCAGCCAAATCGATTATAATGTATTTTGGGAATGGAGGAAAATGTAAAAATAGTTATTTATGATCATCATCATCATTGGCTCGACAGCCCTTTCTGGGTCTTGGCCTGTTCCAGGATTCTTCTCCACTCTGATCTGTTTCGTGCTTTTTTTCTCCAGTTTTTTATTTTTAAGGTTTTTATATCATTTTCTATTTGTTCTAAATATCTCAGCTTCGGTCTTCCTCTTGTTCTTTTTCCTACTGGCATCTGTTTGAATATTTTGTTTGGTATTTCGCCTTCTTCCATTCTTTCTACATGTCCCATCCAACGCAGCCGTCCTATTTTAATGAATGTTGTGATATCTGGATCCTGGTATATTTCGTATAGTTCAAAGTTGTACCTTCTTCGCCAAATTCCATTTTCTTTTGTGCCGTTATATATGTGTCGCAAGATTTTTCTTTCAAAGGTGGCTAGCAATGTTTCCTCTCTTTTAGTGAGTGTCCAGATTTCTGAGCCGTATGTGAGTACCGGTCTTATTAGGGTTTTGTATATTTGGCATTTTGTTTTCCTTGCGACGTTGTCTGATCTTAGTTGCCGAATTAAGCCATGGTAACTTTTATTGGCAATAAATATTCGCCTCTTCACTTCCTCTGCTACGTTATTATCAGATGTGACTAGGGATCCCAAGTATGTAAAGTTTTTTACCCCCTCAATGTTGTATTCTCCTATTGTTATATTTTGTGGCTGCCTTATTTCTGTGTTTTTACTTACCTGCATATATTTCATTTTGTTCTGGTTGATTTTCAGGCCACTATTTTGTGCAGCTCGTTCTATTTGATTGAATGCCTCTATCATTTCTCTTCTTGATCTTGCGATTATGTCAACATCATCTGCAAATGCTAGTATTTGCACGCTTTTATTAATTATTGTTCCTCGAGTATTGACTGTTGTGTCCCTCATTATTTTCTCGAGTACAATGTTAGTCCCTGGCGTAGTCCCTTTTTCACATCTATTGTTTCCGTTAGTTCGTTTTGTATCCGGAGTTATTTATGATATTAATATTAAAAGTACACGTTTAAGGCACGCATGTGAAAATTTTCAGAATGAGCGAAGCGAGTTCTGCAATTCACATGAGTGCCTTAAAAATGTACTTTTTAACACGCATATCATACAATATTTTTTCTACAAACGTAATTACAGGGCAATATCCACAAAAACTTTTACTTGAACTTGACTGACATTCCATTTTTATATTTTTTTGACATTACATCAAAATTGCCTATACGGTCAATACGAACTGCAGTGCCATACAGATTTTAAAGCACTAGTGCCTTAAAGTTGCATAATGATCGTATGGAGTGCTAAAAATTGCATTTTTAACACGGTTGTAGAAAAACGATATTTAAACGTTTTATACACTATAAAATTTGATCAAAAACTGATTTTCCATCAAAATAACTTGTTATAATGTCATATAATGATATTTTTGAGTCCCTTGTACTAAAATATATTTTTTTCATTGATACTTTACGATGTAAAATGCAAATTTGTTTAAATAAACACCAAATCATGTATAATCGCATAAAATGACATTTTGAGAAAAAAAAAGAAGAAGACATTTGACCTTAAATACTTATTTTGTATTTGCTGTCTTTTTCTATAACAAAAGTTTGTTATTTATAGAAAAAGACAGCAAATACAAAATAAGTGATTGATGTGATCGTTCATGGGGCTTTTCATTCAGTCATTTGTTTCGAGCTTCTGTCATGTGTCACATAATATTAATATATCTACGTCATACGTTATTGGTATTGCCAATGATACAAACCAAAGACGTATGACGTAGATATATTAATATTATGTGACACATGACAGAAGCTCGAAACAAATGACAATCGATGAAAAGCCTCTTTCTACTTTTTTACATACAGTAGGAAAAATGAAAGAATACCCATGAACGAACATATAAAATACGCTGTATTTTCCTCTCACCGTGTCACACAAAAAATTGGCCAGCGCAAGCACATGTAATAATTATTGTTACATGTACTTGAGCTGGGCAATTTTCTTTGTGACACGGTGACAGGAAAATACAGCGTGTTTTATATGTTCGTTCATGGGTATTCTTTCATTTTTCCGACTGTATTACACAGCAATTTTT
The DNA here is from genome assembly GCF_917563875.1 of Diabrotica virgifera virgifera. NCBI lineage: Eukaryota > Metazoa > Arthropoda > Insecta > Coleoptera > Chrysomelidae > Diabrotica > Diabrotica virgifera. The sequence continues at coordinate 139,425,224 of NC_065443.1, forward strand.
TTGTATGTTTGTTAATAAAGACAAGTTACATTTTCCTACTATTCTTTGTATGTCCTGGTGGCCGGTGGGAGGGGTTTTAACACCCAAACCACCCCCTGGGTGCGCCACTGGTGCCATTAGTATGAGATTAGTAACAGCCATAACAGGATGTTTCTGTCGCAGCTTAAGGTCTGTTAAGAAGACTTATTCTGTCTGTCGATCTCACTCTATCTATATATTTAATATCGTTCTGTATTTTCTTGTTTGATAATATCTACGTACCCAATCGTCATTATTATCATGCACATTACCTTTTTGGAATCCCTAGTTTGTCCATAAATACCTATATAAGTAGTACACGTTGTTTTTTAATGCAACCACATTTTAAAAATTACGTTTGTTTTCTGTTATCCACCTTGTTTCAAAATATAAAAGATTGAATATAAGAAATAAAACAAAGCAGGATTCGTCCTTTAAATCGCTGATACGGTAGCGAGGTTTGATAATTGCATTGCAATTTGCAACCCAGAAAATAAGCTAGCTTCCAAAATAAGCAACTTTTTACAGAATATGTTTGTCTTCAATCAGAATTGTATTGATAATTTTCAAATAACAAGTTCAATAGTTAATTTCAAAGTAAGCTGCTTATTATTACAATGTTAATAAATGCTGAAAGTTATACCTACTAAGTGAATAAAACGTTAATGGAAGCCATCGAGATGAATTATTACATATTATTTATAAATATTTACTTAAAAACGTAACTTATTTCAAACAATTTTATACTGTATTGTTCTGAAGCTATTTTCTTATGGCAACTTAGGATAAAACGCCAAATAAATTTAATTTCACACTTAAATTGTGGCTGATAGATAAATAAAATAGTAAATTATAATTGGTTTAACGATATATACTGAAACTTAGGCAACAAGGCAACACTGTATAATCAGCTGTCTATCAAGTTAGCCAACTTGTACATTCATAATAATCCAGTAGAAGGGATAGAACTATTAACAGAGAGAGAAAAAAATTACTTCTAATGCAAATTGTTGTTACCATCAGCAGTGTTGCCTGAGTTTCAATATTTATTTAAATCAACGAACTTGGTTGAAATATTACATATAAATGTAAATATTTACAAGTTTATCTCGATGGCTTCGATTAATGTTTTTTCCATATTATATATAAGTTCACCATTTATTAACATTTTAACAATAAGCCCCTTACTTACAAATTAACTATCGAATATATAATATATGTATTTATTAAACCGATTAAAGGCAAATTATGCACCTATATAGGTATATTTTTTTATTTTTAAAAATAAAATGCAAATATTGAGCATAGTTATTTATTAATATTATCTTGCCCATGCATACTTTCGATCTAAGTATACCTTCCCAGAATGAAGACATTTACTTAAAATTAACGATACAAATAACATACACTGGACAAAGGACAAACAGATTAAAATATTTGAACGAGATAACATTGTTCAGAGTTTGGTGGTAAAAATATACGGTGATGAGTACATTAATAACTGGCAAAATAACGGAAAACATATTACGTTGTGAAATAAATAGATATGAAACCAGTAGAGGTGGGAAATTATATATAAAAACCTAGAAATTTACCTTATATTGATAGTTTGGCCACGTATCGGAGTCAAATTATGACAGAATTTATAAAATTTTCCTGCCACAGTTTGACTCCTATACGTCGCCAAACTCATCCGATACGTCTTAAGGTGAGAAACTATGAATATAATGTAAATTTATAGATGTCTATTGATAATTTCCCACCTCTACTAGTTTCATCTCTTTTTACCTCTCAACGTATTATGTTTTCCGTCTTTTGCGTTATTTTGCCTGTTCTTAGTGCACTCATCATACTGTATACCTATTCAGCAAGAATGTTGTTATTATAGAAACTAGCTTCAACTCAATTCAATTATCAAACCTTGCTTACGCATGATAACGCAAAAGATTGAAAACATAACACGTTGTGTAATAAAAAGAGTTGAAACTAGCAGAGGTGTTAAACTATCGATAGGAACCTATAAATTTACATTACATTACATACTTCACCATCTTTAGACAATTTTAGTATGAAAGGAGTAAGCAGAGATATGTAAAGAAAATAGATCAGGCTAGTCATATGCCACTCAATGCATCGGGGTGTAACGCCGATATCAGGTACGGTGGTCTAGCTATCTTTGTCTGTCGTGCGAGTGTGAGCGTATCTACCAAGAGGTGGGAATAACGGAACGACAGTGACACACAGGCGGCGGCCATCATATGCTAGAGAGAGAAAGCTAAGCGCCGGTAGAGAGAGATAGATAGACCACCGACCCGAACTGTTCCGCGTTACGCTACTTTTCGAACTGGCCTAATCTATTCTGTTATATCTATGATGGCAAGTGCCACACACAATTTTATAAAATTCTCCTGTCACAGACGTCTAAAGGTGAGAAACTATGTAATATAAATTTAAGTATAGCTTCCTATTGATAATTTTACATCTCTGCTAGTGTCATCTCTTTTTATTTCACAACGTGTTATCTTTTCTCTCTTTTACGTTATTTTGCCCGTTATTAGCTCGCTCATCACTGAATATTTTATAAATTCTTGGCTTGTGGCAGGTGTCGTCCATTGACGACTCTCTAGAATTGACCTAGCAGCTTGGTCTTCTGCTTCTGGCCAAAGTCTTTTATAGGCGTCTGTCAATCATTGGAGGGTTTTGAATTTTAAACTTTATCGCAGAGTAAATGTTGAAAAACACTTTTTATTATACCTAATAAATAAACAATATTTTAAACTTATTTTTATTTATAAACATATTTTCCGTATATTAATTTTCGATATTGTCAAAAATAGAGATATTCTTGAACAAGGAGCACATTATTTAGACACTTTCTATACAACTAATAACGCATTTGATATCTGATGAGATTCAATGTATAGAGTAGGTATAGAGATCTTCTTCCTTACGTGCGGTTTCATAATCAGTTAAAGTGGACTTTAAATTTTAAGTTGGTAACCTTATCATATGGGGCTTTTCATTCACAGTCATTTGTTTCGAGCTTCTGTCTTATGTTGTATAATCCGTGTATATTAATATTGTACACAGATTATACAACATCTGACAGAAGCTCGAAACAAATGCCAATCGATGAAAAGCCCTATGGGTAAATGTCAATTTTAAAGTGTTAAACATCAACAAAAGTTCACTTTAACGTTGACATTTACCCATATGAATTATTGCATTGATAAAGGTAATATGAATAGTCTCCCGTTTTATACCGCTCACGTGGCTTTGGGAGTATAGCAGGGTAGTCTGCTCATAGAGTTATATATTAGCATAGAGAGAGTGTCTTTCAGAGCGAAGTGACGACACCATCTTTTTTATTTGGATTAGTGTTGTTTCACTCTTACGCACAGTAAAGCTGCTATAGTTGTCCTCCTCTTCCGTGCCTATGTTCACACTGAATGTCATCATAGATTTTCGATACAATGTGTTAGAAAGAGATGCAGCAAACCAGTCCATGAGATCTTGTCGTCAGGAAGCGCGGAAGGTAGGCTCCCTCTATGTTAATATATACCTCTATGAGTCTGCTATTGACTCCGTGCGTCTCCCCTCTACTTACAGTCACGTGACACGCTGTCAGATTTTGTCAGGACGTTTTAACATTGAGTCTTATGGGATTATTTTGTTAAACTTGAATATTTTATTTTGTAGTGATAATAACCGAATACAATTGTTAGAATTCATTAGTTATTAATTTATACTGTAATTTATAGTGCAACAAAAATATTTTCTTTTTCGTTAATAAAGATTTATTGACATAAACTGCGATAGTGAGGTTATGTATACAAAATCAAACTGATAATCAATATTGGAAATAGAAGAATTTATATCAGATTAAGTGCGTTTTTATTTTCTGTTTATATTAATACATAATATCACTAGCGTGACACGGCATTTTTTTTAAATGTCTCATTTAAACATACACAAAGCGTCCTGATAAAATTTCAAAAAACCGCCACCATGAGCAGGTCGGTCGATTTTGTTTTGACACTTTGTTAACGCTCAGAGCGAATATCTAGGGCCTACGGTATACAAGGAAGGTAACACCTTCAACCACCTTCAACAGCGTGCCACGCTTCAACCGCCTATTATTACCCCTGGTTTTACCCAAGGTACTCATTTTATTCAGGCTGAGTCGACCTGGGGCCTATAAAAATTTTAAAAATGTCTAGTTGTTCTTGCCGGCGGTAGGATTTGAACTCCGGACCACCGGCACGCGAGCCAAGCACACTACCGCTTAGCTACGCCGGCCCCGACGTAGCCTTAGCCATTTATTTATTAGCCTTAGCCTTTATTTACAGTATCATGGCCTTAGCTATTGATAAAGGTACCAACTTAAAATTTAAAGTTCACTTTATCTGATTATGAAACCGAGCGTTAAGTCGTGTTCTCACTATTAAATAATTTGATTAAACAGTTTGAGCAAACTCCGGAAGTACGTCAAAGTGGCGTCACAATTGCAGTTTGTTAAAATTTTAAAATCTGTGTTCTCACTATCAGTCTAGTTTGATCAAATTTTTTTTATTGAGTTGTCTAACTTGTTTGTACTTTACTTAAAATTAAAATTTTTCATTATTATCCTTATTATCTACAATGAAAACTCAGAATGTGACGTCACTAACTTTCAGTTTGCTCAAACCAGTTTGATCAAGTGGACCGTCGCGTCCCACCATCAAATAATTTGATCAAACTGGTTTGAGCAAACTGAAAGTGACAGTTAGTGACGTCACATCCTGCGTGTTCATTGTGGATAATAATGAAAAATTTTAATTTTAAATAAAGTACAAACAAGTTAAGGCTCCGTCTCACCATCAAATAATTGACAGTTATTTGATCAAACTTGACAGTTAGTGACACAAAGTGACAGTTAGTATGTATAGTTTGTGTCACTAACTGTCAAGTTTGATCAAATAACTGTCAATTATTTGATGGTGAGGGGGCCTAGACAACTCAATACAAAAAATTTGATCAAACTAGACTGATAGTGAGAGCACAGATTTTTAGAATTTCAAAAAAACTGCAATTGTGACGTCACTTTGACGTACTTCCTCAAGTACGTCAAGTTTGCTCAAACTGTTTGATCAAATTATTTGATGGTGAGACGCGGCCTTGATAGTCGTGACGTCAAATCAATGTTGGCTACTCTGAAAAGTTTCCAAACAAAGCAAAAATTCACACGTGGTGTTTGTTTTGGTTTTTATAATTGGAATATATTGCTTATTGTAAGATGTTTAATTTTTACAAAATGGTAATGTGTTGGGTGTTGGGTACCCGTGATTGTAATCAATGCTCATAGTATATTTCCCACCATATTTCCATATAGGACTGGTTAAGAACCTGAAGAGCAGTAAGTACTATGTAGTGTGTAAATCCTTGATTTTGTGTAAGGACATTTATAAAATTAAAAGCAATATGATTGATATGACTAACAAGGATTGTGTCTTAAGAAAAAATGTGCAGATTATTGTTAAAATAAAATAAAATTAAAATGGATTACACAAATCACGTGTATAAACAATTCACAGACGTCAAACCTTTGCTTTGTTTGGAAACTTTTTGGACCTTTTGACGTCGCACTATCACGGTTCATTATTTGATAGTGAGAACCAGAGATATGTCAACAATAGATCTGGCTAGGGATATGCTACTCAATGCATCGGCCTCCTATACTGTGGCATCGAGGGGTAACCAAAGATATTATACACATAGATTTGGTAAACTCCGAAAAATAGCGTAACGCGGAGCAGTTCGGGTCGGTGGTCTATCTATCTCTATCTACTGGCGCTTAGCTTTCTCTCTCTAGCATATGATGGCTGCCGCCTCTGTGTAAAGGCCGCGTCTCACCATCAAATAATTTGAGCAAACTCCGGAAGTACGTCAAAGTGACATCACAATTGCAGTTTTTTTGAAATTCTAAAAATCTGTGCTCTCACTATCAGTCTAGTTTGATCAAATTTTGTGTATTGAGTTGTCTAACTTGTTTGTACTTTATTTAAAATTAAAATTTTTCATTATTATCCACAATGACCACTCAGGATGTGACGTCACTAATTGTCACTTTCAGTTTGCTCAAACCAGTTTGATCAAATTATTTGATGGTGGGACGCGGCCTTAACTGTCGTTCCATTACTCCCACCTCTTGGTAGATACGCTCACACTCGCACGACAGACAAAGATAGCTAGACCACCGTACTTGATATTGACGTTACACCCCGATGCATTATTTAGCATATCCCTAGCCAGATCTATTCTTGACATATCTCTGGGTGTAACGCTAATATTAACCCGGAAGTAGTCGCGCTCACTTCTGTAACGTGAATAGTCGCGTGTTAGATTCTATCTCAAAATTGGAATTTAAATACGGATTTACAACAAATTTTTATTTTATATTATTTCTAACAATTATTAAAGCTAATTGGCTGTCCCCATAGCCATAAATTCCACAAAAAGAAGAAGAAGAAGAAATAAATAAATAAAAAAATCCTACGTATTACTACACCCTTCCTCGAGGCACTTACGAAATTTTTTCAAAATTTCAAAATTTTTCATCAAGTTATCGCGAAAAAGGATAAAATGTGAGATTCTATCTAACGGCGTGACTACTCGCGGGTTTTTTTTTTTTTTTTGTGTGAGAGTGGGAATCTTCTAAAGACCGTACCAGGCGAATCGTACCTGGCGTGTGTTGGATTCAGAGTAAACGGAGTACATCCGAACGCAGTTCCCCCTCTGGGGGCCTTGCCTCCGGATGCATCCGTGTTACAATGCCTACCAACTAAACCCACTCTCGGCTTACGCGCGTGGCACGTCTTTCCAGACCGTTCTCTCGCGCGCGCAGCCTCTCCTTCTCTACTATTTTCTTTTTCTCTCTGTTGCTTTATTGCTTTTGTTTACCCCTGTTGTCTCTCTCTTTCTATAATCTCTTTTCTTTTAATGATTTTTGTCACAGCCTCTATCACTTCTTTAAACTCCCTTTCCCCCCTTGTCACTATGGCCATAAAATTGTTTGCTCCTAAGATGCCTACTTTTGCATGTAGCTCCGCTCTTTCGTCATTAAACTTTCTGCATTCAAACACGCAATGTTCTGCTGTGTCGCTTACTCCGCAATCTACGCAACTATCATCTATTATCTTGCCTATCCTCTCAAGGTATGCTCTAAATGATCCGTGTCCCGTAAGGAATTGCGTGAAGAAGTAGTTCGTACTTTTATATTTGCACTTCACCCACTCCTCCACGTCAGGGATCAGAGTCCTTGTCCATGCAGCCCTCCGCTCGCTTTCCCACTCTTCTTGCCACTTTGTAATGGTTTCTCTCCTTTCTTCTGTCTTTTCCTCGTTAGTCTTTCCGTATGTTTGGGCTCTCTCTTTTACCTGCAGGTGTATTGGTGGTACCCCAGCTATAACTTGTAGGGCTACCGTCGAGGTCGTTCTGTAGGCGCACACAACCCTTAATAGGGCTTTTCTTTGGGCTTTCTCTAAGATGTTTTTGTACTTTTTCTTGTTTGTTACTTGATGCCACACCGGTGCCGCGTATAGGATTGTGGAGTGTATTACTTCCATTAGGATCCTTCTTTTCCCCGTACCTGGGCCTCCTATATTAGGCATGATTATTGCCAGGGCTGTTGCTCTTTGTTCTGCCTTATGTGCAGCATATTTGACGTGTTCGCCAAATATCTGCTTACTGTCCAGCATCACTCCCAAGTATCTAACCTTTTCGGCCGGCGTTATTCTTTCTCCTTCGAGGGTGAAGGAGATGTGCTCTCTGTCTCTAGGTCCTTTTAATATCAAGGCTTCCGTTTTATGCGTAGCGAGTGTCAACTCTCGATCATTCAGCCACGTTTTCACCCTTTCCAGTGCAGCATTCGCCGTGTTCACTATGAGCCTGTTTTCGTTTTGCTCTACTAGAACGACCAGGTCATCCGCGTATGCTATAGCCTGCGTCCCCTCTCCTAGATCTTCTTCTAGTATGTCATTGTAGAGGATGTTCCAGAGCAACGGTCCTAAGACCGAGCCCTGTGGCACCCCCGCCGATGTCTGCATAACATCTCCCCTCGCTATGTTAATTTTTCTACTTGTGAAGTATTCCTTCACTATATTTTGTAGGTATGGGGATATTTCCAAATTCTCCAGTATTTCGGTTATTACTCTCCAGCTTGCACAGTTGAAGGCATTTTTTATGTCCAGAAAGAAGGCCACCAACCACCTGCTCCTACATGTGGCAGTTAATTGCGTGATCTTACTGACTGCATCGATTGCGGACTTCCCTTTCCTAAATCCATATTGGCGTTCAGACAAGCCCCCTTTCTCCATTACTTCTTTTTCTAATCTCGTCTTTATAAGTATCTCAAAGACTTTGCCTATCGTGTTTAATAGGCATATCGGTCTGAAAGCTCCCGGTTCCCCAAGTTCCTTCCCAGGTTTGGGAATAAGTAAGAGGTTCGCCGTTTTCCATGCCTCTGGGAAGTTTTGCCTTCTGAGGAGGTCATTCATGATATCTTTCACCCACGAAGCTTTTTCCTCTATGATTATCTTAACAATTTCTGGTAGAACTCTGTCGGGTCCGGGTGCTTTCCTGTCCTTGAGTGCTTTCCCTGCCTCCATCACCTCCTCCATAGTGAAATCATCTGCCGGCGTTTCTACATGCCAAGGTGTGAATTCCCTAATCTCTCTCTGTGGGAATAGCTCTTCTGCTATCTCTCTTCTCCGGCTTTCTTCGATTTTGTGGATACTACTTCCTTTGAGATTTTTTGTCACTATCTTATATGCATCACCCCAGATGTCATTCTCGAGGTTATCGCACATTTCTTTCCAGCACCTTTTCTTTTCATTGTTGATTTCCTTTGAGAGTTCTTTCTTTAAAGATTTTAATCGCTCTATCTCTTCCTCCACCGGTTGATTCTTCTTTTTATCTCTAGTGACTTTCCTTCTTAGTTCGATATATCCCCTTCTTATTCCCTCTATGTTGTCTGTCCACCAATATGGGCGGCTGCTTATTCTTCCACCTTCTGGGCAACACCTTCTGGCAAGCTCTTTGACTTTTTCGTATCCCTCTTCATAGTTGTTGGGATATTCTTCCATTGCTCTGATTTCTTCTTTTAGCTTCTGTTTATCGATGTGTTTCGTTCTTCTGCCATCGTTAGTTTTCTTTACGTTCTCTCTTATCTTAAATAGGATGTGTCTATGGTGGGTAAATATTTCCCCTTCTAATACGTCCCATTCAGCCGTTTTCCTCCTCATCGTCGCCGTTGCTAGCGTGACATCTATGTGAGTCTGACTTTCTCCTCTAACAAAGGTTGGTTTGCCGTTATTAAGGGCCGATAGGTTCATTGCTTGAATTATCTCATTCCACATATCTCCTCTGTGATCATTTTGTGGTGCTCCCCATAGCACAGATTTAGCATTTATGTCGCCCGCAATAATCAGTCTCTTTTTCCCTCTTGCATGACTAGCTATGTCGTCCACTACTTTCTTGTATTCCCTGAGTGTGATATTAGGAGAGATGTAGGTCGCCAGCAGGACAAACATTCCAAGGTCCAGGACCACAAATCCCTCCTTCCTTATGCATGTTCTTATTCCTATTTCTCTGTTTCTAATATAGACTGCTACGTCTTGCTTCTTGTCTACAATCCATCTCCCTTTAGCTGTAATCTTTTTATTGGGTTCAGATACTATTACTAAATCCGCCCCCGTTTCTTCCCCTCTTAACGTGAGTATGTCATGTGCCGACCTACATCTCCCCAGGTTTGCTTGTATTATTACTACCCCTTTAAATGCTATTGTTGGATTGAATTTATTGGCTGACTACCCCCCCACTTTGTGATGTGGCTGTTCTATCTTCATTGAAACATTTCCTGTATTCAGGACAGTCGTTTGTGTCCGTTCTGTGTTCGCTGTTACATATTCCGCAGTAAGGTGTGTTTTGGCAGTTTTTCGCATCATGCCCTTCTTTCCAGCAGTTAAGGCACTTGTCTCCCCCTTTTCTTTCTTTGCATGTACTTCTTGTGTGTCCAAAATGTAAGCATGCATAACACCTCTTTGGCCTATATTTGGGCGCCACAATTTTGCTTGTGACCAACCCTATTCTGACCCACTTCTTATTTATTAGGGTTTGGGCTGCTTTGGTGTTTGCCGTAATTATTACTGTTTGACCTCCGCTATATCCCGCCTTTCTCTCCAGAATTTTTACTGTATCTCCTTCTCTCTGCCCCACTTGATCCTTCAATGCTTCAATGACCTCTTCGTCATCCATAGTTTTATCTACGTCATATATTATCAGCGTTTTTTCCGGGAGTTTGGAATTAACTTCTAGTCCCGTTTTGCTCGCTATCTGTTTAGTGAGGTCTTGTATTTTATTTCTTTCTCCTCTTATTTCCAATTTAAGATCTCCCTTCGCCGTTTCCTTTAGAGTTTTAATTTCTACTCCGCAATTTTTAACATCTACTTTATTTCTTACTTGTTGTACAAGTTGTGCATATGTTGTGTCGCCGCGTTTTATTAAGATGTTTCCCCATTCTGTTTTTCCTTTTAGATTTGGGACCACCACCGTAATGGTCGTCCCCATATCCTTTAGGGAACATTCCAGGGCCTTTCTGTAGTTCTCCCATGCTATACCTTGTCCAATTATGCAGAACAAATTTTGGTTTTTGTTCTCCCTCGCTTTAACTTCTTTTATGGCTTCAGCTAAATCTATTGCCGCGTCAAAACTCTCTGCCTCTCCCTCCTCGATCAATGTCGCATATGCCACCTTCGTATTTAACTTGCTTCTTCCTCTCCTTGATTCAGATGTACTAAGGACATAGTCCGTACTGCTTTTGCACTCCCTTATTATTCTGTCCAGACCGGTATGGCCTTGAACCCATTGCGTGGTGTAGTTGTCTATGTCACCTTTCTCCTTGTCTACTGTTATTATTATATCTTTGTCCCCAGTTGGTGTTATCTCTCTTCTTTCTACTATTTTGGTTATTCTGTATGCCGTTTCAGGCCATTCTTCTCCAGCATATCTTATAAATTCCTCCTTTGTCATCCCTTTTTCTAGGGTGGCAATAATTTCTCCCTCAATTCTCTTTCTTCTTAAGTCAATGTCTTTTTCGATGTCCCCTTCATTCGCTTGCGTCCCCATTTCTGTCTTCTTCACTGGTGCTTGATTACTGGGTTTTTCTTTATATGACTGCATAGTGCCACGCATTCGCTTTGTTTTTTTGAACATATTCTGAATCATTTTCTTTATTTCCATCTTTGTGGTTACGTAATATTCATTACGTATTCTATATGACTGCATAGTGCCACGCATTCGCTTTGTTTTTTTGAACATATTCTGAATCATTTTCTTTATTTCCATCTTTGTGGTGACGTATTCGTCATGTCTAGTAACGTTTGTGATATTTTATATATTTCTTCCATATTTTCTCTCATCACCGTTAATTCTTCACTTTCCATATCATTTTCTTCATTTTCTTCTTGAGTGACCTCCAATATCAAGACCTCCGCTTCCTCATCACCGCTTTGGTCGTCTAATACTTTCTCTGCGTCTGTTCTCGTTTCTATTACCGTTTCCTCGCCGTTTTCGTCATCAGATATGTCCGTTTGGTTGTTTATTGTTTCTTCTGTTTCCATTTCCGTCCCACGAGTTGGGAAGTTCTTTTCGTCCGGCTGGGCAGTGCTCCCTTACCCAGCTAAGGCTTTTGTTTTCCCCGCGAGTTCGCCTTGTTCGCGGGGGCACCGTTCGAAGCTACTTCCGCGTAGCCATTCATCCCCTGGTCACGGTGGCTCACGAACCGAGATTGCGGATTTTTTATTGAGGTTTACTCCTCTCTTTGCAGTCTACCTGGAATTTCCGCGTAACTGCTGCGTCCCCAATTACGCGGGATTGGATTAGGAATGTGACGGGAACAGCGGTTAGGTGGGGGTAAGACATGTCGGCTACTCATTTTGGGTGTGGTGGTCATTCTAAGAATGAAAAGTTTGACGGAGGTCGAGAGAACCCGGCCCCCCTCCGAGTTTGGAAAAGGCGATCAGAGTAACGGGGGGTTTGGGTAGCCGTAGGGAAATGGGAAAGGTATAGAGTTGCTGAAGGCGAAAGGCGCCGCAACTGTTCGCCTCAGTTGCTACGCCTTTTAGCGTCCAGCGGCGGTGTCCGGAGCTCACCCGGTGCACAGGCGCTGGACGCTGGGACTGTGTTTGGTTTCACTGGTCGTGCTCCCCTCACAAATTCAGGGACCAAGACCAATTACTCGGCCCTCCCACCAGCGGCGAGGAAAAATTACAGTCCCAAGAGAGGGGACTACTCGTGGGTTAAGTACAGTGGTCTAGCTATCTTTGTCTGTCGTGCCAGTGTGAGCGTATCTACCAAGAGGTGGGAGTAATGGAACGACAGTGACACACAAGGTAGATTATTGCATACTATCTATGAACCTTGAGTGACACAGAGGCGGCAGCCATCATATGCTAGAGAGAGAAAGCTAAGCGCCGGTAAAGAGAGATAGATAGACCACCGACCCGAACTGCTCCGCGTTACGCTATTTTTCGGACCTGGCCTAATCTATTGTGTTATTATACCTATGGTGAGAACACGACTTCTAAAAATATTTCAAAATCAAAATTAGCGAAATCAATCCAGTCTTTCTTATAGTTATAAAATAAAAAAAGTACGAGTCAGAAAACGTTGGAGGTTGTCAAATAAAATTAGAGGATGCCAGAAAAAATTGAGTACAGCGACTGTACATGGCAATTGATTGTATCCCCCGTCGCATGGCGAAGGAAAAAATCACCAGTTTTATATAATATTATCATTCCTTAAAAAAGAAATTCCTTTTTAAAAAATGAAAGTATAATTATTATAATATAATATAATTATATAATATAATATAATCTAATATAATATAATATAATATAATATAATATAATATAATAATTATACTAATAGTATTAGGTAGGTATAAAAAACTTTAAGAGAAAAAGTAACTTTTAGACCTGACAACAATGCATATAATAAGACATATGTTTTAAGATTCTCAGTTGCCAATAGTGTGATCTGACTTAATCTCCTTGGAATAAAATAGTCCTAATATCCACAACAAAGAAATCTATTACAATTCTTATTATCACGAATAATCTTTACATTCTCTAGATAGCAACAAATTTAACTATAACCGCTTCGTTTGATTATAATGTAAAAATCAATTCTGAGTTTTCTGGATCAGAACTTATAATTTATTACTTATTCAAAATCGCGCAACACTGTAAGAAAACGGTTCATTCGAAGAGTAAAAAGCTTGCAACAATTTTGATACTCGATTCTAGATCCTGACCCGAATATTAGCGGCGTGTAATTTGTGTTGATAAACTTGAATCGCGAAATGGCCTGTTTATTATCGGTGGCAATTATGTAGTTCACTTTTTCAGCAATAAAACGACACTAGCATTTGTTTCAAGCTCTATTTTATTCTTCCAAGAAATAAAGTCATCATGGTTGGAAAACTCTATTGTATCCTATTGCATAGGAATGCTATGAGAAGTTTCATAATGTTTAATAAAGTCCTTTTTAAAAGTTGCATGATAATTACACACAGAACATTTATGATGAAATGTTTTAGTTTCTGCATAAACTGATACATTTGTGTGCACTTTTTTGACATGAAAGTTTAAACTTGACTTATATCTAAATTGTTTATCACAATGTGTGCACTTATAGACGTTGCCTTTAAGCACTTTTAAAGGGGCAATTGCATCCAATTTGTCGGGATGCGAACTTTTTACATGTCTTTTTAAATCATGTTTATGTTTATACACTTTTTCGCATTTCACGCACTTATTAATTCTTTCCACACCTAACATTTTCGATGTCAAGAAAATGAAATACATACTCAAAAGCAAACACAAACACACAACTGTAAACAGTAGAAATGATTGAATCGGAAAATTGATCTAACAGCTTCACTGTTCAATTGGTAATTATACAAAGAGTCTACATTCTACCACATCCAATAATATTTTAATATTAAATATCATGTAACCGCAGTAAATATCGGTTTTTATTATCACTAACTAGTCTTTTCAGCGTTTTAAATAACTCAAATTTCGTCGATGTTTATATAGGCAACCCAAATTAGACGCCGCTACCCCTCGGGTCAAGATTTAGACAGAATCATTTTACTCGGACCGAAGAGTGACTGTCCTTGAAAATTTTTCAAATAAAGAACAGGGCTTGGATTCCGTGCACTGTAGATATCTACAGTCGCCTTCTATCGATGTCAATTGTCATGAAAATATTTGAATTTTTAGCTTTAATTGAATTATTTTCTAGTTTTGCTAGGTTATACTCTAATTGATGCTGAAGTGACACTTAGTAAAACAAGAAAATATTTGAATTAAAACTAAAAATTCAAATATTTTCATGACAATTGCCATCGACAGAAAGCGACTGTAGATATCTACAGTGCACGGAATCTAGGCCCAGAGCTCCTGTTAGATATAAAATTTTTAATGGACTGCGCGTGCGTGCTAAGGTTATTGCAACTTTAATAATTATTTTCAGTGCAAAAAAAAGCCTGATCAATGTTCAATATAGGATATAGGTGATCATTGGTCAGCGCTTTATTTCCTATCGAATACAGTCATTCGTTTTAAAGATTTCGATCAATGAGGTGCCAACATCTTTTTTTTCGTCCTTGAATTTTCAACCCTTAATAAAAAATAAACTACAGGTGATCAAAATCTCTAGTGATCATTGCTGTACAAACCGTGAGCAAAAGAATGGTATAATTATTTTTACGAAATTCGATCAATGAGGTGCTAACATCTCATAACCCGCTTCGTGGCTATGATGTATCTTTACGTAAGCTGATTACCTACTATAAACTCGAATTCATTGATGAGGGGGTGCTCGTCTCCAATAAATACATGTACGTAAAATCGGTATGGATGTATCAACGATATCCAAGCGGTTGCCTACCTTCGTACGTAATTTCTTTTAGGTAAACCACCGAACACGCACGCGTAAACGTAATTTTTAAACTTTATTTCTAACTAAACTAAAATTATTTGCATAATGTCATTGAGTTAGTTAGGTCACAGTTTTTTTGCTTATATAAACCTATATACTGTGGTTAGGTTATGTATGGTATTAATGATTATTATGTTATTAAAACGTTTTTAACTATTTTAAATGGGAAATAAGCCACAATTTTACTAAAAACATGATTTTATTTAGATTATTATGAGTTATTAAAATCATTTTGTTATGTAAAATTGTGGCTTATTTCCCATTAAAAATAGTTAATTATTATAAAAATGCCACAAGGAAATAGCTTCAGAACAATTATTATGTTATTTTTTATTTGTGAAACCAAGTTGTTTGTGTGTTATACCTGTATTTGATTTTTAGTTTAATTAGTTGTTTAGTACTTCAATATATTATATCATAAAGTGAGTTCTTGTTTTTGTTCTAAGTAGCTTTCACTATTTCCTACTAACACTACATCATCAGGATACAGTAAGTACCAGGCAATGTTACCCTGCTAGGCCTTGATCTCGCATACAAAAATAAAGTTAATTCATAGAAAGCTGAAAATTTGTTATAATAGCTTAATGGTGTCTATTCGGACAAACTTTGATGTATGCAAACACTGGAAAAGGGGAAGTTTTAATTGTGGAACAGTTTAAAAATTTTGAATGTCAGATTAAAAAAAGTCCCATGTATTTTGTCGGACAGAACATCCAATAGATTTGTTACCTATTCATTAAACTCTCATGCAAAAATCAGACTGCTATTACTAACCAACATGATTCCTGTCATTTGACATGTTCTTCGTGTTCCACTCATCAAAATGCCCAGTTGGTGATAAACACCAGTCTGATTTTTGCATGAGAATTTAATGAAATGGTAACAAATCAATTGGAAGTTCTGTCTGACAAAATACATGGAACGTTTTCATAGTCTGACGTTCAAAATTTTTAACCTGTTCCACAATTAAAACTGTTCCTATGCATCAAAGTTTGTCCAACTAGACACTGTTAAGCTATTAAGGCTATGGGTACATAATTCGCAAATATTTTACGTGTATCCCTACTTTTTCTGTCTTTACACGGCAAATTACGCGTAGTAAAATTCACACTGGTATGGATATGTAAACATTACTAGAATGTCATTCTACTTGAAAATGTCATTATTAATTTCAAGAGATGGGTTTTGAATGTTCTTGGATAACTGTTATTTTTATAATTGGAAATTATTAATTCAGTTAATAAATGTGATAATTTTTTCACTAACTATGTATTCAGTGATTGTAATAATTTATTTGTACAACAAAGACTAATACTCAATCGAGAAAAAAAGAAAAGTGTTAAAGTGATTTTTTAATAATATATTGTTATGGAAAGCTTACAATTTTGAACATCTTTAACAACAAAATACTTGTATCACAGAATATATTATCCTGATGTATTCTCTGCTTGGATCTCCCACAAATTCGCGGTGCGCAAGTACTTGGAAAGGGAAACGACCGTGCGCGAGTCACGGAGAAATATTACATCTATCTTAAATAATTCATATTGTCAATTGAAATTGTCAAATTGACGTATATTTCATACCTTCTGTCATTGACGCAGAAAAATTATATATTGCTCCACAATATTGATATGATATGCAATTATTATATAAAGGTAAATTTAATTAATTGTATTTTGCTTGCAGTACTGCATTTTAATAACTGATTTTATTTACTACATACAATTGTTTACGTTTGCTAAACATAACCTGCATCTTATTTTTTCTTCTTATTATTTTTTTGGACTATGGTCTTGACAATTATCCAGCAACCAGGACTAATATAATTGGCCAATATAATTAAAAGTGCGAATAAAAGTACAGAGCGTAGAAATAGAGGTCGCTTTGCCGAACTTGCACGGTCCCAATAGTACACAATAAATAACTTTTTATTAAGTTCACGTCTTAAATCAATTATTTATCAAATACACTATATTTCAATAATATTTAATCAATAACTCAACATATTCCCGATGCAATGTCAAATATTTAAAATTGTCAGTGTCTGACTGACAATATATGCTGACAATATTATATTCGGCTGAGTGCGTTGTAACACAAAGATAGATTTGGAAAATTTTACCACGGCATTGTGTTTATTTTTTTCAAATCCTGAAAAAACCAATAAATATTTTTGAAAATTTTAAACGCAGAATGAAAGACTAAATTATTACCGAGGGCCGAAAGTCCCTTAAAATAAATAAAAATTTTATTTTGAATGATATATTTGAAATTAAAAATCACACTAAATTTTCTCTTAGATTTTCACCCCTGTAACTTATTAAAATAAACATTATAGAAGTTCTCAGGGACTTTCGGCCCTCGCTAATAACGTGATCTTTCATTCTGCGTTTAAATTTTTCAAAAATACTTATTAGTTTTCTCAGGATTCGAAAAAAATGAATCTCCATTTGAATTGCATTGCAGCCGAAAATACGTTCCGATCCTCTTAATAAATTTTACACTTGCTATTAAGCAACTTTCTTTTGGTATGTAGGATCCAGGTCTAAGCAGTTTCCTTGTTTACTGATCCAAAACTAATGAGTATAAATAAGAACTGAGAACTTACTGTGGCTCTCCCATATTTTGATGATGTGACTAAGTAGTTTTATTACCCTGTAGTTTGTTCATTATTGTATTTTTTTTTCTAAACAGGTACAAATATACTGCTTCTCCATCGTTTAGCACTTGTCGTAACTTCCATCATTCTATTAAATAAACGTGTTAGCCAACTTCTTCCTATCTCTCCTAACGCCTTCCACACTTCCCCAGGAATATCCTCTGGTTCCCTTTTCTTTCTTTATTTTTTGAAGTGCTTGAACCACTTCCTCGTGGTTAATGCGAGTTAACAATAAAGTCAAGGTAGGAAGTATATATATATATATATATATATATTAGCATGTCTCTCAACTAGGATGGAAAAAATACAGTATGTTTAAGATATGCAACGACAGACACGTGTCTTAGACTTATTAGCTATCATCAGTACAGTATAGCCAAGTTAGAATAGATCTGCATTAACCTTTCCTTGTTTGAAAAACTCTGAGAAAAAACATTGAGTTTCAAACATTCTAAACATTTGGCATTCCTTTCCTCAGGTAGCTTCCTCCTTGGATGTGTTAGTTGTTATTCTGGAATCGTCAAGGTCTTCTAACATTATTGTCACAAATTGGTTGCAGTGCTCCTGTAGTGATCCTTTCCCAAGCTAACATACACCTATTCTAACTTTGCTATACAGTACTGATGACGCCTTATGAGTCAGAAACATGTGTCTATGGTTGCATTCCATCCTAAACATACTTTTTTTTTTCCATCGTCATTGCAAGATATGCTGATATATACTTCCTATCTTGATTTTACTATTAACTCACATCATTAACCTTCTCTTCCATCAGTTCTTGTACAAATGAGTTTGATAAGAAACAAACATCCATAGAGATATAAAAATGCAACAGTTGTTGCCTTAAAAAGATATCAACTAACAAGATTTAAGTAATGTAGCTAGTCAAATGAACCGTTGAAAATGTAAATAAAAACATAAATCATTAGGTTTTTCAAAAACTGAGTACAGTTGACATTATGGCTAATGCTATTAAATATTTGGAAGTGTAACTCTTGGTTCCTGTTCTTCATTAATAAACATTTATATCCTACATTTTCAATGGTTCATTTGACTAGCTGCATTACTTATCTTGTTGATATCTTTTTAAGGTAACAACTATTGCATTTTTATATCTCTATGGATGTTTGTTTCTTATCAAACTCATTTGTAGATGAAGTGATGATGTTTACTGATAGGATTGAAGTAGCCGAATTTATCTTTTATTCTCTACCTATTGATTGAAGAACCCACCACTTTCAAGTGATCCTTATTTGATATAGACGGTGGAGAATAAAGGCAAAGAATATGGCTACTTCATCATTTACTGAAGATATTTTCGTTTACAAATCTGTAAACATCCTAGTAGGTATAGCATACAGCAATGTAGATGAAATGTTTATAGATTTGTAAACAAAACATCTTCACTAAATGGATAAAGTAGCTGAATTCTTAGTCTGTTATCTGTATTTTGAGGTTGCACTCATTAAGTTAAAGGGCAGGATAAAAAAACTCTGTTAACACATTCACAGACACGCTTCACATGTAGCCACATCTTATGGAGTAAGTGACTATATTATATGCAGTTGTGTCGGTGAATGTGTTAATATCAACCTTTCGCAAAATTTATTTGTTTCATCAAGTCTAAAATAAACTTATAATTGTTTTCTCAGTAAATACAATGACATTAAGACGAAAAAGCATTGTATAAAATAAGCATAACAACTTACAACATGAGGTTAGTCCATTAAGTTTTAAACATTATCACTAAACATAAACATAAAAAATATAAGATTGTTGATCTATTAGTAATTACAATGTATTGTTTAATTTTATCTCAGGGTAATAGTTTATGGCACTGAAATATCTCATAAAAAGTTTCGGATTACATACTTGTCCTGTGTTTCAAACGGATTACTGGTTATCTCGTAACTGATGTCACTCTAGATTTAAATTATGTCTTTCTGCCACAGCATTTAAAAGTTCATAATAACAGATTTACAAAATTCATCTTTTCAAAATATAAACATTAAACTTAAAAACAAAGCAAAAAGTTAGGTTAACATGAATTAACTGACAGTCAAGACATGACATAAGACATGACAGAATACACTTTATGGGGCTAGTACACGTTGGGCCAATCAGTTGGGCCAAGGAGTTGGGCCAACGTGAACAGGACCACTTGGCATGAGTTTGCGATTGGCGGTCAGCGTTGGTCTACAAACCGAATCTTGTCGGTATTTGATGCACAAATCAAAGGATTTTTGGGACTTGCGCGATCTGCCAAACAGCTGTTTGGTTATGAACACTGAACACGTTGTTGTCGTTGAGTTTAAAATATTTGTTTTCTCTTCTCACAATACTGATACTGTTTATAAGTATTAATTTTAAGGTTGTGTTTTAATATGAATAATTTTTTCGGTGTAAAAGCACCGTCGTTTGCGCCATTGTTTTTTAATCACTCTTGTTTGGTACACTTTTCTATAAGCATTGAACGAATTGTACAAATTAATTGCGGCAGCTGCTACAGTCTCCACATCCATATCCATAATCAGAGTTTGTTTTTTGTTTGTCCACTAAGAAAGGTTAATGCAGACTGATAACTCCACCAACGTGTAATCACCATGTATTCACTGTTCTTACTTGGCCCAACTTATTGGCCCAACTCATTGGCCAACTAGTTGGCCCAACTTGTACTGGAGCCATTACGTTTTGATTGACACATGTCGATGTCTAAATCATGTCTAAATCATAGATGACTAGATGAGGGGGTGGTCTAAATTCTAATCTAAATGTCCATAAATAATTTACAAATATATACGAAGTTTTCAACAGATTATATGGACATCACACATTTAATTCTAATTAAGCCGATTTGTGATTTATGATAGAGTGTTTTATCCATTGAAAGTACCTACAATAAATGACTAACCTCATAGTTATTTATGTATGTTTTTCAAGACCAGAAGTTGATGGTTGATGGTAAAAAATGTTTATGGTGTAGTTAAAATTATCGGTCCTGTACATAATTTGTTTATAGAAGCCTAAAAAAACTACCTTTGACATGTCTAGTGCCTCCATAGACATGCACTATCTAGGACTATTAAGGGACGCCTTGGCTATCCAAACAGTTTTACCCTGGCTTGAATCTGAGGACAATATTATAGCCTTTTTCAGAACAATTCCTCAAAAATACGAAGATTTTAGAATACGGCTAGCTCTTCAATATTTTATACAACGCAGGGATAAAGAGGAGGAAAACTCTGATCTAAGTATTGAGCATGATGCTCTAGAAATATCTGAACTTTTACCCTATACTGATAGCAATCGCATTAAAAATCACCTTAAGGAATTAGGTAATTATATTTTAGTAGTACAAACTTTTTAATACCTAATTTTATGTTTATTTAAATTGGATGTAAATTGTCACAATAATTTTTGACAAATTGCATGAGTGTTTTTAACACATTAAGACCTGTGTGACCAGACACTGTTTCATGGTGCTGTGATCTTGGCGGACCGCATGATCTTACTGTATGTCACATAGCCCTAGTAAATTAATTTCTGGTCCACAGATCTTACAAAAAAATAGGTCCGTGAACTTAGCCCGAAAAAGTCGGGGAAAAAATGTAATCGATGCCCTATGATTGTCCATTGATTGTCCACGTTTGTCCACTATGTTATTTTGTTAGTCCACCCATCAATTTTTTTTAAACAAAAATTTTTTTTTGGGCCAACTTCGCAAATCCACAAATTTTCGAAAATTTAAAAAGCTCTTGCTATATTGTTTGTTCATTGTTTGTACATGTTTGTCCACCACATAATTTTTTTTGTCCATCCACTGATATTTTTAAAATAATTTTTTTTATATATAATATATTGGTTTATTTATTTATTTATTAACGGGATAAACCCAATACATACAAAATACAATAAAGCAGAGCTTTCATCCTAATAATGAAAATATAAAATTTAGATACACATAAACCTACAACTAAGTATAAAACACAAACATAAAAAATAAAAAGAATTTAAAATATTGTTAAATGATGAAAACAACTGAATCCATTATAACAGTTAAATTTAATTAATTTTTTTGAATTCAAAATTCAAGACGCCCGAGTTCTTGTTTAAGGTACTAGTACACTTTAGAAGACCAAAAATAAGCATTTTTTCAAGATTTTTCTTCTCAGAATTCTTATCAAAAATGAACATAAAACTTTTTATAGGTATATTAATTTCTAACTCTTAGAAAATACAAAAAATATATCTTTTTCCATTTATACACGTACACTAATATTGTAGAGGCCGCCAAAGTCGAGGTCTCAAAAAAAGTAGTTCTGATGGCGGACAGTTAATCTCAGGATTGGGATCTCTGAAAGAAAAAAATCGTACGGCATTTGAAAAAGGAAGGTATCTTACGTGAAAATTTACCACCGTTGGTGAAAAATTCCGTAAAAATAAGATTTTATGGAAATTTGAAAAAAATTTGTGAAAAAATCGCCCGTTTTTCTTCAGTTTTTCATGGTTAAAAAATATTTATTTTTTATTTTTTGGTCAAATTGTGGTAAATTCTCACGTAAGAAACCTTCCTTTTTCAAATGCAGTATGATTTTTTTTGTTTCAGATATCTCGATCCTGAGATTAAATGTCCGCCATCATTTTTCGAGGCCTCGACTTTTGCGCCCTCTACAATATTAGTGTACGTGCATAAATGAAAAAAGATATATTTCTTGTACTCTCTAAGAGTTAGATATTAATATGTAAAACGTTTTATGTTCATTTTTAATACAGGTTCTGAGAAAAAAAATATTGAAAAAAATGATTATTTTTGGTCTTCTAAAGTATACTAGTACCTTAATAGAGGAAACTGAAGAACCAAACAGATCTATTAGATGACTAAACTTGTTTCCATACAGGGTCAATATACTAATTGGTGCATATTGACCATAATTTGTAGCATGCCGTTGTTCCTTGAATATTTGTGGATTTCGTGTCAATCCAATCTAGCAGGTATATTAAAGTATACAAGACTTAACAATTCTTCGGAGTTAATAACACCAGAGATAATTTTGCAAAGATAACAAATATCCAACATGACTCTTCTGCGTTCAAGAGTTTGCAAATTTAGTGTCATTAATATATTGTCATAAGTATAATTTCCAACTGTTAAACCCATCTTAAAAGCTGCAAAACGTAAAAATTGGTTTTGAACCTTTTCAATATTTAGGATTTGATATGCATAACTAGGTGACCAGACAATAGAACCATATACAATAATTGATGTCACGATACTGCAATATAAGATTTTTATTGTGTGAATTGACAAATCTTTTGATGAACGTAATACAAAACCCAACATCTTAAATGCCTTCGAAACAGTATGGTCAATGTGAGAGTAAAATGTTAATTTACAATCAAATATTATACCTAAATCCCGAATTTCGTTCACACGTGTGACAGGAGTATTATTAATAAAATATTGATGGTGAATAGGCGAATGGGATCTAGCAAAAGTTATTAAAAAGCATTTATTAATATTAAGTTCCATATCATTTCTACCACACCACTCATAAAAATCATTTACTTGTGACTGAAGCTGAAAAATGTTATCCTCATTATTGACAGTCTTATATATTTTAACATCATCAGCAAACATTAAAAAGTTAACTTCCTTAAAAATATAGTGAACATCGTTCAAGAACAAATTAAATAGAAGGGGGCCACAGTGGGAACCTTGCGGTACTCCGGATGTAGCTCTGTAAAAGCATTAGAAAGAAAACATCCTATTTTTACACTTAAACTTCGATTAATCAGGTAACTTTGCATCCAATTAAAGAGACTTCCAGAAATACCATATGCTGTAAGTTTCGCAAGTAAGATATGATTGACCTTATCGAATGCTTTGGAAAAGTCATTATAGATGGAATCTACTTGTAACTTGTTTTTCAAAGCAATAACAATGTCAGTCTGATAAAGAAGTAAATTAGTTACTGTAGATTTACCCTGTACAAAACCGTGTTGTTCATCCACCAGAATACTACTGAATTCACAAGTAAGCTGCTTAGTAACTAAATAATCTAATAATTTTTTAATTGCTAATAAAGTACAAACTGCTCTGTAGTTTTCAACATTTGACTTTGAACCAGATTTAAATATAGGTTTTACGTAACTATGTTTTTAGCAATCAGGGAAAACCCCTTCTTGCAAAGATTTATTAAAGAGTATATACAATGGCTTAGATATAGTACAAACACATTGTTTTAATAGATAGTTAGGAATGCCATCAGGGCCAAAATTTAGTTTAAGAGACAAATTGTGAATACTCTCAAAAATAGTATTAATGTTAAAAGAGCATGAACTCATGTTACCAGCATTTTCAAATTGATATTGTGGGGGGGGGGGTAGTATTGTGGTCAGTGAACACTGTAGAAAAAAAATTTGGCAAATAAATTCACAGCTTCCTCCCCAGAACTACTTTGTTCATTTCCTAAATATAAATGGCATGGTACATCATAATTTTTCCTACGACGATTTATATATTTCCAAAAAGTGTGTGAGTCACTATTAATTCTAAATTCAGAATCTCTAACATATAAATTATAACAATCTTTACTTAGTCTACTACATTCAGATCTTAAGTTATGAAAAATAATAAAATCATCATAATTGTTGAACATCTTATACCTTTTATGATATTTTTTCTTTTCTATTATTAATCGTTTTAACTCCGGGCTAAACCAAACTGGAAATGTACTTGTCTTACATACTGTTTGAGGAACATAAGAATTTATTGCATGATTGATAATATCGTAAAATTTAGACACAGCTTCCTCAATATTCAAAGCCTATAGTGACTCCCAATTTATTTCCGACAAGAAAAAGTTCATACCAATGTAATCACCGTTTTTAAAATCATAATATGATTCAATGCACTTTAAAGAATCACTGTTATTTATTATATTAACATCGAACATTACACCATTGTGGCTAAGGGAGTTAGGAAAAATTAAATCAGCAGCATTTACAACACTTAACTCGTTATAATTAGAAAAGATTAAGTCTAAAATTACATTTCTACTATTGGACACAAAATTATTTTGAAAAAGGTTGTAGAAACTATAGCAATTAACCATATGTAAAGCTGGTGAATTTGGTGGATAGTTCGATAAACTAACTCCTAAGTTATCGTTTGTCCACGTAACATTCAGAAGATTAAAGTCCCCAGAAATAAAAACCTTAGAGTAGTTATTGTTCATTAATATAAAATCAAGGACATTACAATGATCTTCATATATTTCATGAACAGATCGTGGCGCTATGTACACAGAGCCAAAAATAACTTTTTCTATTCCAATATTAACTAGTACAAAAATTTGTTCAACTTTAGTATGAGGTATAGATAGAGCAAAACTGTTAAACTTTTTCTTAACGGCTATAAGGACACGACCACCTCTTCCCTTATCTTTAAAATGATCAAAATTATCACGATCTGCTCGAAAGATATTATAATCAGAATCCAAGCCCAATTCTGAATCAGAATAGCTATTTGTCAACCATGTTTCAACAAGTATAATAACATCATAACTCGAACACAATACACTTAGACTAAAATCTATCAAATGAAAATAAACAAATAGCTTTGAACGATTTAAATTAGATTTATCCCTACAGATTAGGTTTTTTCTTTAACAGGTAAAATTTTAGGATCTCCATGCACATACTTGATAGTCAGATTTGTTTCACCAGCACTTTTTTTTATTTCCAGTTCCTTTAAATAATTCCGCTGACTGATGTAAGATCAGAGCTTACTCTAATATTTAAAGGTAATTGACTTCGGTTTTTTAGTACACGAATAACACTAACAGAACTGTCCAGAATTGCTTTAATTGGTCGGGGCCTATTTCCTTGCTTTCCAACACGAAACAACTTTTTTATGGATACTTCAGTAAAACTTGAAAGTAATTCTTCAACTGTTTTTAAATCGGACAGTACCGCCTAATAATAGGACAGTACCGCCGAAAAAGTCCTTCAGACATTAGAATGAATGTTTATGCGAGAGCAGAATCTCAACTACCCATTTGTCCACACCCTCGCAGCGTTTGTCCAACCCCTTAAAGTGCAAAACAACCCCCTTGAAGACATAAATTTATCTTTTTTAATTCTCAACCCGGGCCAAATTCACGTCCGCTTAAAAACGCATTTAAACGTTATTTTAGGTTCAGCATCCCAACTACCCGTTTGTCCACTCCTTTGCCGCGTTTGTCCAACTCCTTAAAGTGCGAAAAGACCCCCCTGGAGATTGTTATTATTTTTTTTTAATTCTCAATTCGGGCTAACTTCACGTCCGCTTAATTGCGTATTTAAACGTTAATTCGGGGACAGAATCCCAACTGCACGTTTGTCCACCCCTTCGCAACGTTTGTCCAACCCCTTAAAGTGCGAAACCACCCCCCTGGAGATTGTAATTATTTTTTTTTTAATTCTCAATTCGGGCTAACTTCACGTCCGCCTAATTGCGTATTTAAACGTTAATTCGGGGACAGAATCCCAACTACACGTTTGTCCACCCCTTCTCAGCGTTTGTCCAACCCCTTAAACTGCGAAACGACCCCCCCGCAGGTTGTAATTATTTTTTTTATTTCTCAATTTGGGCTAACTTCACGTCCGCTTAAAAACACATTTACATGTTATTTCAGGTTCAGAATTCCAAATAACCGTTTGTCCACTCCTTCGCAGCGCCTGTCCAACCCCTTAAAGTGCAAAACCACTCCCCTGTTATTTGTAACTATTTTTTTTATTTTTTAATTCGGGCTAATTTCACATCCGCTTAAATGGGTATTTAAACGTTAATTCGGGGACAGAATCCTAACTACCCGTTTGTCCACCCCTTCGCAACGTTTGTCCAACCCCTTAAAGTGCGAAACCACCCCCCCTGGAGATTGTAATTATTTTTTTTAATTCTCAATTCGGGCTAATTTCACATCCGCTTAAATGGGTATTTAAACGTTAATTCGGGGACAGAATCCTAACTACCCGTTTGTCCACCCCTTCGCAGCGTTTGTCCAACCCCTTAAACTGCGAAACGACCCCCCCACAGGTTGTAATTATTTTTTTTATTTCTCAATTTGGGCTAACTTCACGTCCGCTTAAAAACACATTTACATGTTATTTCCGGTTCAGAATTCCAAATAACCGTTTGTCCACTCCCTCGTATTGTTTGTCCAACCCCTTAAAGTGCGAAACCACTCCCCTGTTATTTGTAACTATTTTTTTTATTTCTTAATTCGGGCTAATTTCACCTCCGCTTAAATGGGTATTTAAACGTTAATTCGGGGACAGAATCCTAACTACCCGTTTGTCCACCCCTTCGCAACGTTTGTCCAACCCCTTAAAGTGCGAAACCACCCTCCTGCAGATTGTAATTATTTTTTTAGCCCGAATTGAGAATTAAAAAAATAATTACAATTTCCAGGGGGGTCGTTTCGCACTTTAAGGGGTTGGACAAACGCGGCGAAGGAGTGGACAAACGGGTAGTTGGGATGCTGAACCTGAAATAACGTTTAAGTGCGTTTTTAAGCGGACGTGAATTTGGCCCGGGTTGAGAATTAAAAAAAATATATTAAAGTCTTGAAGGGGGTTGTTTTGCACTTGGACAAAATTTATTTACAATCTGTAAAACAAGTTACAATGAGTAAATGTTGTGACCACTAGTGTAGGTGACTTGGAGAAAATGATTCATTAATCATTTTCTTTACAAATATTTTACATAGATATAAAATTGTTTGTCTCTGGGAATTACGACACATATAACTAAAATCGCGATGGTAAATCACTAGGTGTATTTCGTCTAACTTCGTCTGACTGGTTGTCTCATCAGGTTTCTGGCTAACACATTTGGATGTTGTGTCAGTCGGTCTTCGTATTTCTGTGCGAAGTTAGTAATTTCTTCCTTGGCTGTTGCAATTTCTAGATCGCGTATAATAATATTATTTGCAACATACCATGGGGCATTTGTGATTATTCGAAGAACTTTCGACTGGAACCTCTCCAAGATTTCGATATTGGAGTTTGATGCAATACCCCAAAGTTGGATCCCGTAACTCCATATTGGCTTCAAAATTGCTTTGTAGACAAGTACTTTATTTTTCATCGAAAGTGATGATTTGTGACCAATCAGCCAGTAAAGATTGTGTAATTTGAGACCAAGTTGTTTACGCTTCATAAAAATGTGTGTTCTCCAGTTTAATCTTTGGTCTAGGTGCATTCCAAGGTATTTGACAGTTGCTTGCTGTTTTAGTTGGTGGTTTTCAAGAATATCGATGTAATAATATTATTGCTAAACAGATAAGTGTCATTGTATACCGAGTGTAACAATGATAGTGTGTTTTTTTCCCAAAGTTTGGAACACTATGTGGAATATTCTAGCGTATATAAAATATTGAAAGTAAAACTCAATTGTAGCCTTAGGTTTTCTTAACATTTTGCTTTTTGATTCATTCACTTGTGGGATAATAAAAAAGTTAGGTACTTTAACAACTAGCCATGTTATTCATCAATACAGGGTGTTTCTAAATAAGTACGACAAACTTTAAGGGGTAATTTTGCATGAAAAGATAATTACCATTTGCTTTATAAAGATATGTCCGCAAATGCTTCGTTTTCGAGATACGGGATGTTGAATTTTTTCTTACAAACTGACGATTTATTTATTGCTCTAAAACCGGTTGAGATATGCAAATAAAATTTAATAGGTTTTAAGAGGTAGTTATTGTGCATTTTTTGACATACAATTAAAAATGTTATATTCACCATTGGCGTGCATACGAATCGTATTACCCGGTCATATTACCCGTATGCACGCCAATGGTGAATATAAAATGCTTAATTGTATGTCAAAAAATGCCCAATAGCTACCTCTTAAAACCTACCAAATTTCATTTGCATATCTCAACCGGTTTTAGAGCAATAAATAAATCGTCAGTTTGTAAGAAAAAATTAAACATCCTGTATCTCGGACACGAAGCATTTGCGGACATATGTTTATAAAGCAAACGGTCATTATTTTTGAATGCAGAATTACTCCTTAAAGTTTGTCGCCCTTATTTAGAAACCCCCAGTATTGATGAAGAATTTGCTAGTTGTTAAAGTACCTAACTTTTTTATTATCCAACATAAGCGAATGAATAAAAAAGCATAAGGTTAAGAATGCCTAAGGCGACAGTTGAGTTTTAATTTTAATATTTTATATAAGCCAGAATATTCCACAGGGTGTTCCAAACTTTGAGGAAAAAACACATTATCATTGTTACACCCGGTATACAGTGACACTTATCTGTTTAGCAACAATATTATTATAACAATATTCTTGAAGAATAAAGCTATAACATATTAAAAAAATCACTAAAATTGGACAAGAATTGGATTTAGAAAATACAATACATCAAAAATGTCCCATTTTTAAGGTGGTGCGTTAATTTTGATGCTTAGTGTAGTTTGGAGAAAGAACAACAGTATAAAATATATAGGAACTCCTTATGTAGAAGCATAAATAAATGTAAAAATCACTATTATAAAGCAAAAATTGAGAAAGCTAAAAATAATATGGAAAAATGTATAGTCATACATTGACATCACTCCCAAGCTGCAAATCACATCACTCCCAAGAATAAAGACATGATCAAAATAAAAAAATAATGACAAATATATCTCCAATGAACAGGACGTTGTACATTACACATGGTACATTTACAAATTATTGTAAAAAATAATAGGTGTGAATATATTATAAAAATATATTATAAAAAAAATACAAAAATATTTATTTATTAGTAGAATTGTTTATTAAAGATTAATATTAGTTTTAGTTTTAGGATAAGATACGAGAAAATGACTAATAAAGTAAAAAATTGAAAATTGGCGAATGGTTTTAGTGTCCGCAATCATATAAACCCAAACAAACAACAATGCTAAACCAAATAAAAAAACCTAACAAACAAATAAAAATTCAACTTAACAGTATAATTTCAATGTTTCTTAAGGCGCACTCTCACAGTTCAGTTTTAGTTGATCAGCTTTAGTGGATCAACTAAAATCGGTCAAGTTTGTTGTTCACACATTTCAAATAAAATTGAAGCAATTAGTTTTAAAAAAATGGCGCCAAGTGTAGTTATATGCAAAAGTATAAATATTATTAGTAGTTTACTGATTCAGCAACTCACAGAAATTATGTTAAGACAGAATACAGAACATAAAAAGCGTCGTTTCTGGATACAAAATTGGATTAAAAGAAGAAATGAATGTGGTTTTTCAGAAACTCTGCTAAAAGAACTTGCTTTGGAGGATTCAGAAGTACGTGGGTGAATCAAATATGAACCGACCTTTCCGTCCCCGCTTAGCATGAACTGGCGGATATGTCTAAATTAGTCCTGTGGTGGGAGGTTATAGTCTAATGTGTGACTGCGCGCTACCGCCTGTTCTCTAATGACTTGCAGCCAGTTACTGTGGCGATGAGCGAGAGAGTAGTGCCATGTTCGGTTGCCCAACGCATTGTTATCAAATTTCTTGCAAAAGAAAATGTTGGTCCAGCTGAAATTTGGCGGAGACTAAAAAATCAATATGGGGAATCAACACTGTCCAATACACAAGTGAAATTTTGGCATAGACAAGTTCGTGAAGGACGAGATGCCGTAGAAAACAAAAGTCATCTCATTTGTCTGCAGGCAAAGTTTTAGCGACATGTTTTAGAATTATCGTGGTGTTTTTTCGCTAAATTTTCTTCATGAGAGACGAACCATTAATGCAGCTTATTACTGTAGTATTTTGGACCGTGTTCGAGTTGCCTATAGGTCCAAAAGACGGGATGTCGTATACGAGATGTGTTGCTCTTGCATGACAACGCTCGACC
The DNA here is from genome assembly GCF_917563875.1 of Diabrotica virgifera virgifera. NCBI lineage: Eukaryota > Metazoa > Arthropoda > Insecta > Coleoptera > Chrysomelidae > Diabrotica > Diabrotica virgifera. The sequence continues at coordinate 139,455,835 of NC_065443.1, forward strand.
GCATACAGCTGACAAGAAAAAATAGCGGAAATGCATTGGACTCTCGTTGAACATCCTGTATACAGTCCTGATCTTTCACCATGTGATTACCACATGTTCGGTCCATTAAAAGATGCACTAGGCGGAGCGCGTTTTGATGATGATAATCAAGTGGAGCAATTCGTGAGCAATTGGTTAGATACCCGCCTTCATTCTTTTTATGAAAATGGAATACAGAAACTTCCTAGCCGCTGGGAAAAATGCATACAGAAGGAAGGAATGTATATAGAAAAATAGAGTATTGTTTAATTGTTGCAATTATAATTCAATAAAAAGTTATTAGCAAAGGTCGGTTCATATTTGATTCACCTCTCGTATATAAAAATCTGAACATAACACTCTCTGACCACTTTAAATTCATTTTGTTGATTTGAAGGATAACTTTTTACCCAGACTGACGAGACAATAGTGATTCAAGTCGACCAACAAATGTTCATACTCTTCAAACACAATTCAACTTGTCTCAAAAATGTTGATGACTCATAACTTGAACGATAAAGTTTGACTCGATCAATCTTTTGTTGAATCAACAAAAGTTGACAGATTAAAATTGAAACATGTGTTCTCACAGCTATTCTCATTCGATTTTAGTTGATCTACTGAAGTTGATCAACTAAAATCGAACCGTGAGAATGTGCCTTTAAACCAACTTTCTTCTTCTTCTTCTAATGGCGCTACAACCCTTTGTGAGTCTTGGCCTGCTTAACAATGTTCTTCCATTCTGCCCTGTCGGATACTTTCCTTCGCCACTGCCTGATGTTCATGGTTTTAATATCCCCCTCTACGTCATCTATCCATCTTTTACGGGGCCTTCCTCTTGTTCTATTTTCTTGGGGCTTCCATCTGTGGATTAGTTTCACAGCTCGATTATTTGGCATTCTTTCTAAAACCACTGACCGACTCCATCAAACGCCTGTTTGAAATTGATATGCAAGTTGTAAATTGTTATGTTATATTCAACACATTTTTCATGTATTCCTCTTAACATACAGTCGGAAAAATGAAAGAATACCCATGAACGGTCACATCAATGACTTATTTTGTATTTGATGTCTTTTTCTATAAACAACAAACGTTTGTTATAGAAAAAGATAGCAAATACAAAATAAGTGATTGATGTGATCGTTCATGGGTATTCTTTCATTTTTCCGACTGTATGTATTTGGCCTATAGTTGACCTCTTTGGTCTGAAACCACATTGGTATTCACCAATCATTTCTTCCGAATAAGATTCCAGGCGGCTGTATATAATTCCTGATATCTTGTAGATGACATTTAAAACTGTTATGCCCCTATAATTTTCGCAGAGTTTTTTGTCTTCCCCTTTGTACATAGGAAGTATGATTCCTACTTTCCAATCTTCTGAGATGACTTCCCATGCGTGTCCATATCCGGTTGATTAGTTTATGGATACGTAACCATAGCACATGTCCACCACTCTTTATGAGCTCTGCAGTTTTCCATCTGTGCCAGGGGCTTTGCTATTTTTTAGATGTTTTATGACGTTTATAATTTCTTTCAATGTTGGTTGCTCAACTAGTTGTTCTGCTATATGGTGAATATTTCTTCATCTTGGTTTTGTTCTTTGTCTGGATTTAAGAGCTCTTGAAAATGCTCCTTCCACCTTTTCATTATTTCTTCTTTCTCGCTGATAATTGCCCCATTTTTATCCTTGCAAACTGTTGTTATTGTCATGTATCCTTGTGTGTATTGCTTGGTTTCTTTGTAAAACCCATACGTTTATTTTGAAAACAGTTAAGTTTAGCAAGATGAATGTAGTATATCTTTTTTAAGTAAAAATATTAAGAGAATAAAAATTTTGATCCACAAAGTATGTAGAGTGGGGATAAAAAAAAATTGAATGTATTAAATGAGCGCTGAAAGACTTATGTGGCGCCCTCTGGGGAATACATCATTTTTGGTGGCGAATTTAGATTTCTAGTCCCAAAAACCCCCGCTTGCCAAATTTCGTGGCGTTAGCTCATGCCTGTCAGGAAATATTCAAGAATAAATGAAATAAAAGTTTAACTTTGACACCCTGTATTTCGGTTATTATATGTTCATACTAAGGTAAGTTAGCTTAAATCGACCTATTTTAAGCTCAGGAATCTATTAAGCTATGTCCCATTATTTACCAAACACCCTGTATATGTTGAAAACTATTAAAACTATTTAATTCAAATTTAGTATTGTATTAGTATTTAGCATGGGTAATAAGAATATAATGTCATGTTTTAATCAACTATATCAAAAGAAACTTAAAGATAAAAAGTGATTCGTATTGCTTAACAATACTTAAGTAATCTTTTTCTCATAGGCATCACAGTTTTTCAATTTCTTTCTAACGCATTAAATTGTACCTGAAAGAAAAAAAGGCACGTCCGTGATTACAGACATTTATAACATTTATTCTAGTTGTCGATAGATGGCGCTATAATCAAAAATTATTTACGAATTATATAATATATCTACAAATATAATCTGTACAATTTATAAGACTATACAAATCAAAGAAAATACCATTTTATAAATGCAATAAATGCAATTGATTTGTTTTTATGCCAAATTGCAAATAAAATGTGACAACTGTCAGATTTAACTAAAATGTCATGTTAGAATAAATGTTTTTTTTTGTGTGAATTTGATGGCCTCGGCTGAGCCAATTAGCCAGACATTTTATTTTAAAAACAAACAATTTTTTTTCTATCAGAGGAATTTTTTCTGTATTTCTAACTCTAAATATATGTACATAAGAAACTAACATACTACTATCTAAATAAATACACTGTTTTGGATGTAAATATTTTTTTGTATAATATATTTATTTTTTTTTGTATATATTTTCTTTTATATTTTTATTTTGTTTTTTTTTTCTTTTCTTTTTTAATTGTTTTTTTACTACGCTAAGACATAAACCCGATTCAACTTCTCGGAGGTTTACATCTTCTTAGTTTTTTTTCCTTTTTTTTTTCTCTTTTTTTTTCTCTATTTTTTTTTGTTTTTTCTCTTTTTTTTCTTTTTTTTTTCTTGTTCTTTTTTTCAATTATAATATACAATAATTACTTAAATCTACAGGGTTAAAAAAAATAACAACAAAACAAACATGTTTGTTTTGTTTTAACAAACATGCCTGTTTTGTTTTAACAAAATTACTTAAATACAGGGTTAATTATATTGCTACAATTTATATTTACAGTTTTTGATATGTTCGTAAATTGTCTTTAACGTATTAATATCTTCAGAAAAAATCAAATTGTTTAGGTAGACGGGAAGTGGAATTTTTAAAATATTAAGATTATCATAAAATTTGATTATATTTACTGATCGATGGGAACATTCGAGGAGAATATGTAGTAGATCACCCTCTTTTCCACACTCACAGTTAGGTGACCCTGTGAGACCCAAACTGAACATATGAAGGGGAGTAGGAGCGTGATTACATCTCAATCTATTTATAACTCTTATGAAATGGCGATTTGATACAGAATGAAACCATCTTTTTATGGGAATTTCAGGCTGCATTTGTTTGTAATTACTTCCAGTTCTCGTGTTTCGATAATATGTTTGCCAGTTTTCTTTTTGATGTCGTTTACTAATAATATCAATATCCGAAATGGGTAATAAGTTCAGGGGAGGTTCTTCGCCTATTTCTAGGGCGGATTTGACTAGCCTGTCTACTATTTCGTTACCCCTAATGCCCGCGTGTCCATTTATCCATGATATAATGATGTTTTTTCCTAAATTTGCAATTTTATTATAAAGAGCCATAATTTCCAGTTCTATATAATTTAGTTGTTGGGACTTATGTACGTAAGTTAGTCTGTCAACGACACTCTTACTGTCTGTAAATATTATGCAGCTATAGGGTTCGTTACTATATACATATGTGTCTTAAAGCAAAAAGTATCGCTAACATTTCAGCAGTGTATATCGATGATTCACATGGCAATTTGAATAATTTTTTAAATCCACTTTGAATATTTATTATTGCACATCCTACTTTGTTTTGTACTTTGGATCCATCTGTATAGTAAAACTGATAATGAGGCCATTTATGAAGTATAAATGATTGAAAAACGGCTGGATTTAAATTAATATCCATAAAAAAGTATTAATTTGTTTTGAGAAAAGATCTTCTAATACATGGGAATACACAGGTGAAACTTGATTTTTATAAGTATAGAAAGTACTTCGGTATTGAAATATTTTCAAGTAGGTAACTATCTACAGGAAGTGAACATTTTTTCTTTGTCCAAAATTTATGAGTTAGATCTAAAATTGATAACTTATGTATATCCTGCAGATAGTTTGTATTTTTTCCTATGGTTCTAGTAATTAATTTATCACTTGAAAACTGTCGTCGAAATTCCAGGGGTGGTTCTATCGCCTCAACTTCCATTACATTAACGGGTGTAGACTTCAAATATCCAAGACAAATTCGAAGGCTATTATTTTTTTGTATTTCTAATTTATTCAAATGTGTGTTTGCGGCAGTTCCATAGAAATGACAACTGTAATCGACAATAGGACAAATCATAGTACGGTAAAATAAAAGTGCTATATTTGGATCGGCACCCCAATTTGTTCTACAAAAAGCTTTTAGAATATTCATTGAATTTTCAGATTTTTTTATGACATGATGGATGTGATCCTTCCATAGAATTTTTCTATCTAAATAAGTACCGAGATATTTTATACAATTTTTAATAGGATATTGAATTTGACCTACTGCCAAATGACCTTGTGGAATTTGACGATTTCTGGAGAAAATGCAAATTTCTGTTTTAGATTCTGATATTGCTAAACCAATATTTTGATAGTGATTAAGAACAGCTTTAATTGAGACATTAAAATTATTTTTACATATATCCAATTATTTGTGGGATGTGTAAACTACTACATCATCGGCATATTGAATAATTTTTGTTGTGCTATCAATACAATTTTCTAAATCAATATTATACAGAGAGAGTCTGTAATTTGGAATAAATTCAATATCTCAAACATTAATTGTTTTTTTGAAAAATGCTCAGACCCGTGGATTAGTATTTCAGATTGTCCTTTTTGACATACAATAATAATGTATACAGGGTGTCCCAATTTAGAGATATGACGTCATCGTTGATTTTATTAAATAGCAACATTGTCATTTTGATAGCTATTTTGATAGGGTGTGTAAAGTTATACGGTTATACAAAACTGCAAAATATCAAATTTTTATTCTCTACCATTTACAAGATAATAGAAAATAACAAAATTATGTCTCTAATTTGGAATAAATTCAATAATTAAAATACTAATTGTTTTTTTGAAAAATGCTGAGACCCGGCGATTAGTATTTAAATTTTTGACACACAATAATAATGTATACAGGGTGTCCGAATTTAGAGATATGACGTCATCGTTGATTTTCTTAAATGGCAACACTGTCATTTTGAAAGCTATTTTGATAGGGTGTGTAAAGTTATACACAACTGCAAAATTTCAAATTTTTATTCCCTACCATTTACAAGATAATAAAAAATAAAGGTATGAAAAACAAGTAATCAAATAATAATTGAATTTAATTATTTCAATCAAGCAAATACTCATAACGTTGCCCATTGACAATTTGACAATAATTGAGGGCAACATTACGAGTATTTGCTTAATTGAAATAATTAAATTGAATTATTATTTGATTAGTTGTTTTTCATAACTTTGTTATTTTTTATTATCTTGGACACACCCTATCAAAATTATCACACCCTATCAAAATTGCTATCAATATGACAGTGTTGCCAAATTGCCATTTAAGAAAATCAACGATGACGTCATACCTCTAAATTGAGACACCCTGTATATATTATTATTGTATGTCAAAAATGACAATTTGAAATACTAATCAAAGGGTCTGAGCATTTATCAAAAAAACAATTAGTATTTTAATTATTGAATTTATTCCAAATTACAGACATAACTTTGTTATTTTCTATTACATATCTTGTAAATGGTAGAGAATAAAAATTTGATATTTTGCAGTTGTGTATAACTTTACACCCCCTATCAAAATAGCTATTAAAATGACAGGGTTGCCATTTAAGAAAATCAAAGACGACGTCATATCTCTAAATTGGGACACCCTGTATACATTATTATTGTATGTCAAAAAGGACAATTTGAAATACTAATCGACGGGTGTAAGCATTTTTCAAAAAAACAATTAGTATTTGAGATCTTGAATTTATTCCAAATTACAGACTCTCTCTGTATATGATATATAACATTAGACTTAATATGCTACCCTGTGGTAGTCCTATATTTGTAAGACGTGTAGTGGAGATGGAATTGTTGATTTTTAAAACTGTCGATCTATTAGTGTACAGTGTCCTCAGAAATCTAGCTAAGTTGATGGGGAATCCGATGTCTACTAGCTTTTTATACATAATGTCCAAATTAACAGTATTGAATGCAGAAGAGACATCTAGAAAAGCAGCCATAGTATACGCATTATCAGTAAAATTTATTAGTATAGATGAGACTAAGGAAGTTATCGCATTTTGAGTTGATTTTGATTTTCGAAATCCATACTGAGATTTTGGGAAAATATGTTCTTGCTCTAACCAGTGTTCAATTCTATTTTTTTATTAATCTTTCTAACGTCTTTAGAAAGCAAGAAGCTAGGGATATTGGTCTATATGAACTACAGCAATTTTCTGGTTTTCCAGGTTTTTTAATAGGTATTAGAATATATTCCTTCCAACTCTCTCGAATTTGTGACGTATCATTCCACATTTCATTAAAAATATGAAATGATATTTTATAATGAAGTGGTATATGGTATATCATGGAATATGAAATATTGTCTTTACCTGGAATAAATGTTATAAATGTGTATTATCACGGACTTACCTTTTTTTCTATCATTTGTGACTCACTGAAAAATGCCCATAAAAAGTCAAATATTTTTGACATCCGTATGAAAATTTTTACTGAAAATAAAACTTTACTCATTTCTTTTCCAGGTAATGTTTCCAACAGAAAAGAAATTGTAGTAAGACAATTGATTAAGGAACAGACTCATTTAAATCCACTTATAAACAAGTTGATGTCAAATGTACCAGAATTCAAAGTCTCAGTAAATGGAAATGTGTTTGAAGAAAATGCACTCTCCGGTATAAAGAACAAAGGAAAGAGACCAATCGAAACTCATGTATCAGATAATACCACCGTGGAGGAAGAAAAAACAGTTCCATTAAAAATTGTGAAAGTAGAAACAGTTGGTATAAACGAAAAAGACCAACTTAGCCCAATTTATTCTTCCTCATCCAGCAGCAGTGTAGATTTTGAAGAACCACGAATAAGGTAATTATAATATTTTTTTTATTGTGGTATTACGAACAATTTCAAAAACTTTTAAACAGGCTAAATAACATGAGTAAAAAAAACTTTTGTACTTGGAGTAGAAATTTATAGTTCTGTCGCCAGGGGGGGTACAACGGCCTCCTTAATTCAGATGGACTTATCCAAGTTTTTTTATGTCTTTTGACCCGTAGAACACGAATTTTTTGGGTAACAGTTGATCCGGATGTCGATAAGTTTGTTATAAACAAAGAACTTGAGGAATTACATAACGGCGATTTTTCGCAAAACAAAATATTTTTTTTGAATTTTTTGGGTGATTCTCAGCAAAAAATGATTTTACAAGTTTTTCGTAGGATGTTTACAAGTTTTAGAGATAAACGCGGTTGAACTTTCAAAAAATCGAAAAAGTGCAATTTTTGAACCCGAATAACTTTTGATTAAAAAATAAAATAGCAATTCTGCTTACTGCATTTGAAAGTTCAAGTCAAATTTTATCGGTTTTGATTATTTGCATTGCTGAAAATTAAGTTTTTATTTGTTAAACGAAGCCATAAACACATAGTGTTTCCCGTGCCCAATGCTTGCGTTTTAATGTACGTAATCTGTGTAGAAATTGTATGTATGCGCGCCTACTCGTTCGATTTCAAATGGGAAATGCATTGAAAACATCATTCAATCACTATGTGTTTATAACTTTGTTTAACAATAAAAAAATTAATTTTTAGCAATGAAAGTAATCAAAACCGATAGAATTTGACTTGAACTTTCAAATGCGGTAAGCAGAATTGCTAGGTATTTTATTTTTCGATCAAAAGTTATTCGTGTTCAAAAATTGCAATTTTTCCATTTTTTGAAAGTTCAACCTCGTTTATGTCGAAAACTATGCATCCTACGAAAAAACTTGTAAAAACATTTTTTGCTTAGAATAACCCAAAAAATACAAAACAATGTTTTGTTTTGCGAAAAATCGCTGTAAGTTCTTTGTTTATAACAATCTTATCGACATCCGGATCGACTGTTACCCAAAAAATTCGTGTTCTACGGGTCAAAATACATGAAAAAAACTTGGGTAAGTCCATCTGAATTAAGGAGGCCGTTGTACCCCCACTGGCGACAGGACTATTAGTTAAGCATCGCACCTCGCCAGGCAGTCCCGGCGCTAGGGTATAAAGTACCCGCCTACAAAACTAGCAGAGGCGCATTTAGATGTTTTAAACTAGTATTTTGCAAAGCTCCAGCAGAAAAAAGGCTCATTTTGGCGCCCCCCAAACAGGGGCGCCCACCTGCAGTGCATCCTTTGCAGGCCCGCTATCGCCGGCCCTGTCGCCAGCCACATCACCATGCACCTTGCCACACCTCGCCAGGCACTTCACAGCGCACATTGCCACAAATTGTATACCGCCATGGTAGAACTTAGACCATGGCGAGTATGCAATTTGTGGCGAGGTGGCTTGTGAGAAGCGTGGCGAAGTGCAATGCTTCACTATTAGTGCTGTCGCCAGGGGGTACAACGGCCTCCTTTATTTAGATGGACTTACCCAAGTTTTTTATGTATTTTGACCCGTCGAATACTAATTTTTTGGGTACAGTGGGTCCGGATGTCGATAAGATTGTTATAAATAAAAAACTTGCAAAATTACAATAAAGCGATTTTGCGCAAAACGAAACATTTTTTGTATTTTTTATGATGCATAGTTTTCGAGATAAATGCGGTTGAACTTTCAAAAAATCGAAAAATTGCAACTTTTAAACCCGACCAACTTTTGATTAAGGGGATAGGCGCAAATTTTTTCACTAATGCTAGACAAATGCATTCATTGTTTTCGAATCCTGAGAAAACTAAGAAGTATTTTTGAAAAATTTAAACGCAGAATGAAACGTTACATTATTACCGAGGGCCGAAAGTCCCTGAGAACTTCTATAATAAACTCTAACATGAAGTAAAAACCACTTCTATGTAATTGGTATATTTATTAAAAATTTTAAAAATCCCAATGGATTGAATAAAATATGTCCAATTCAGAACGTTTTCGGACCTATCAGTCCATCATCAGTGAATTCATATATACACACACCGGCAAAATTAGCCGAACACGTTAAAAATGGGACATGTTTGATGTCTCGTATTTCATAAACCAGTGGTCCGATTTGAGTGATTCTTTTAGTATGTTATAGCCTCATTATTTAAGAATATCGGTGTAATAATATTGTTGCTAGACAGGTAAATGTCATTTTATACCGGGTGTAACAAGCATACTGTGTTTTTTTCTTAAAGTTCGGAACACCCTGTGGAATATTCCAGCACATATAAAATATTAAAATTAAAACTCGATTGTAGAATTATGCTTTCTTAACATTTTCTTTTTTGATTTATTTGCTTATGTTGGAAAATAAAAAAGTTATGTGCTTTAATAACTAACCATGTTTTTTATCAATAAATCCTCATAGTAGGGGAGAAAAGTATGCTAAATTTGCAATTACTCGAGCGTTCTTGGGACCTGGAGTGGATTGTGAAGAGTGGGTGCTACAACCAAAAAAAGTTAAGTTAGGTTTTCCATAAAGGGTGGGACTCTCCATTTTTCAATTTAATTTTCCATTTCCACCAATCGTTTTTTCCGATTATAGCGCCATTTATCCATAATAGGAAAAAATGTTGCGAATAAAAGTTGCTTATTTTTACGTCAAGGATCCAAATCTGCAATAAAAATTGGGGGCTTCTATTTAATATTTTAATGTAACCCCCCACCCCACCTCCGTGGGGGTCGTGTTTGGTGCCATTCGGTAGATTTTTGAAAAATATTGATAAGGTGTATTTTGCAGTTTTACGATCTGATGTTCATTTCGCAAAATATCGCAGGTCTCGTATTTATAATTTTTAATTTACCCCCCACCCCTCTCCGTGGGGTGTCACGAGCCCCCACGGAGGTGGGGTGGGGGATTTAATTTAAAATCTTAAATAGGAGCCCCCAATTTTTATTGCAGATTTGGATTCTTTACGTAAAAATAAGCAACTTTTATTCGACATATTTTTTCGGATTATGGATAGATAGCGCTATAATCGGAGAAAAATGATTGTTTTCAAATGGAAAATTAAATTAAAAAATGAAAAGTCCCCCACTTTATGGAAAACTTAACTTAACCTTTTTCTGATTTTAGCACATACTCTTCACAATCCAATAGGTCCCCATAACGCTCGAGTAACTGCAAATTTAGTATATTTTCCTCCCCTACTATGAGGATTTATTGATGAAAAACATGGATAGTTGTTAACGCACATAACTTTTTTATTATCTCACATAAGTAAATGAATCGAAAAGGAAAATGTTAAGCAAGCCTAAGTCTACAATCGAGTATTAATTCTAATATTTTACATATGCTAGAATATTCCACAGGGTGTTCCAAACTTTAAGAAAAAAACACAGTATGATTAGTACACCCGGTATAAAATGGTATTTACCTGTCTAGCAACAATATTATTACAACGATATTCTTAAATAATAGGGCTATAACATACTAAAAGAATCACTCAAATCGGACCACTGGTTTATGAAATACGAGACATTAAACATGTCCCATTTTTAACGTGTTCGGCTAATTTTGCCGGTGTGTGTACTTGCTAACTAGCCCCAGAACCAAACAATGGTTGAAATTATAATTCAATCTACATTATGTTGTAGTAAGTAATATTGAACAGGCTAAACGCCGATGTTAAAAGATATAACCTCCGGGAACATGATGAAACTCTACCAAGAAACTCAATCAATCATCTTAGGCCAACGTTGACTACCAAGTCTTGGTAGTCAACCAAGTCTTGTTGGGGGGCCAGTCCTGTCCCCTGGCGACAGGACTATATATTTTTACACTTAATCTGGGCAGATTATCAAAATAAAGACCATTTTTGGGAAAAGTTATTTACCAGCTACTTTATTGTTGGAATCGAATTTTAAGATTGCTATATTAGTAATATAGGTACGCAAAGTCCGCAGAAAGTGTACTATTTTGTTTATAAACAAATTAGCGCTCCGAAATCTTCTTTTTTCAATTATTGCTATGTAACTTTAAACCAAAAACACTCAAATAAAAATTCACCGTAATTTAATTCTGCACAGAGAGATTTTTTTTCCGATTTCCTTTGACGAAAATGTTTCTCGGAAAATCTGAGTTTTTCCAATAAAATATTTTCATAGATGTTTGAATAACACTGATGATGTGAGTATTGAAACAAAGAGAATTTTATTACAAAGTCCTTCATTTTATTTACAGTATTGAGCAATTGGCCATCAATGTAATAGTTTGATAATATTGGGTGGTGAGTACGGTTAAAGTTAATTACATGACATTTGCTGGAATTAAGGTTCATACCGTTAAGAGACACCGTTAAAAGATACCGTTCAACACCATACAGAGAGGTTAGTCAGTTCTAATTGCAATATGGCAGCATCATAATGATTTTTTATAACTTTAAAGCACCTTTAAGTCATCAGCAAATAGTAAGGCGTTACAATCGTGAAGACAGTTGGTAATGTCATTAATAAATAATATTAAAAAGTAATGGACCCCTGTGGTACACCTGACTTAAAACCGAAAAAGTTTGTGAGTAAAAGTGGTTCACTCGGACCTGTTGAAATCTTTCAGTTAAATAACTCTGTAACCACTGAAACAAAGGTCCACTTATGCCATAGGAGCTAAACTTTCGAATCAGGAGTTCATGGTTTACTCTGTCAAAGACCTTGGAAAGTCAGTATAAATTGAATTAACTTGAAGTCCCTCTTCCAAGGCTTCATACAGAAAATCGACATAGATCAACAAACTCAGTTCAGCAGACTTACCTGTAGTAAAACCAAATTTCTGAGAGTTTAGGATCCCGGAACTATCGAAGGTGAGGAAATCAGTAATAATACTTTCAAAAACTTTAGGTATAGCATTAAGAATAGATATAGGACGGTAATTACTAATATTAGATCTATCACCAGATTTATATATCGGTGTGACATAAGAAAAGTTCCAAAAGTCGGGAAATTGACCTATATCCAAAGATTTATTAAATATATGAAACAAAGGTCGCGATAGTATTAAACTGAATTCATCAGGCCCAGGACCCTTATTGACACTTAATGATGAAAGCTTTTCGTAAATTTTGGAAATTTAGATACGATATGATGAGATATTGAGTTTAGACTGGAACATTGCAATTTAAAGTAATATAAGTATAAACTGATGAAAAGTGATCTGCGAATAAGTTGGCAATTTCATTGCCACAGGAAGCTACAGAGTCATTCAGTGTCATTGAGTCAGGTATACAATTGTTTTCACGTTTGCTACCTACAAATTTCCAAAAATGCTTTGCGTTATTCTGTATAGAAAATTCGGTGAAACGTATGCAATTGTCATAACAACATTTAGATAGATTTTTACAATTTTTTCTCAGATGACAAAATTCAGCATAGCTTGCAGGAGTCTTTAAGGTTTTATAAATTTTATGAGCTTTTATTTTTTCATTTAACAATTGCTTAAGCTCAGAAGAATACCAACAAGGAAATTTCTTAGTACTAAAATATTTAACTGGAGTGAAAAAATGTTCAATAAGAGAGTAAATAATGTCATAAAACATAGCAATCATGTCGGAAAGATCTCTACCACGAAACAGGTTATCCCATTCTACAGGGTATAACAAAAATACAGGTCATAAATTAAATCACATATTCTGGGACCAAAAATAGTTCGATTGAACCTAACTTACCTTAGTACAAATGTGCACCTAAAAAAAAGTTACAGCCCTTTGAAATTACAAAATAAAAATCGATTTTTTTTCCATAGATCGAACACTGTTTGAGGTTTCTTTTTGAAAACGGACATGTGACATTCTTATGATAGGAACATCTGAAAAAAAATTATAGTGAAATTTGTGTACCCCATAAAAATTTTATGGGGGTTTTGTTCCCTTAAACCCCCCCAAACTTGTGTACGTTCCAATTAAATTATCATTGTGGCACAATTAGTTAAGCACAATGTTTTTAAAACTTTTTGCCTCTTAGTACTTTTTCGAAAAGTTAGTTTTTTGTGAGATATTTTGAATATTTTGTCATCTCCACCACATATTTGTGTACTGTTAAGCACGATTTTAGAGACTTGGTAATAATATGAAAATTTATTTATAAATTAGTTTGAGATATACTTTGAACCATATTAAAAAAGAAGCTACATCTCGATAAAAGGTGCCTTATCTGAAAAATACTAAGAGGCAAAAAAGTTTTAAAAACACTGTGTTTAACTAATGGTACAGCAATAATAGTTTAATTGGAACGTACGCAAACATTTGGAGGGTTTAAAGGCACAAAACCCCCATAAAATTTTTATGTAAACATATTAAAAAAGAAGCCGCATCTCGATTAAAATTTGTTTATCGAAAAGGTACTAAGAGGCAAAAAAGTTTTAAAAACATTGTGTTTAACTAATGGTACTACAAAAATAATTTAATTGGGACGCCCATAAAAGTTTGGGGAGGTTGAAGCGAACAAAACCCCCATACATTTTTTATGGGCTGCACAAATTTCATAATAATTTCTTTTTAGGATGTTCATGCCAAGAGAATGGCACATGTCCATTTTCATTAAAAAATCTCTAATAGTTTTCGATATATCGGAAAAAATCGATTTTAATTTTGTAACTTCAAAGGGCTGTAACTTTTTTGTGTGCATATTTGTACTAAGGTAAGTTAGGTTCAATCGAACTATTTTTGGTCCCAGAATATGTGATTTAATTTATGACCTGTATTTTTGTTACACCCTGTTTATATTCTAGACATTGGTGAATTTCTGGAAAGTTTGCGTTACGGAAATCATAATAATATTCGTTACCAGAAATTTACCTATTAAAAACATTAAGCTGCAATGATGTTAACAGAGGAGGATGATGAGAGCCAATTGAAATCAGAGCATTGTCAGCTTCAGAAATAACAAGCTCTTCAGGGGCCAGGATAAGATACAGAATAACACCTCTGCTATTAAATATAAAATTACATTGAAAAAGATTATGATTCTTCTACTTGCGTCTATATTCGTTGGTACCACTATTTGTTTTCCTATTTAAACAATATTTATATTTTTTTATTCTTATCTCTATTAATGATGTACTATTACTTGCCGAAATATCTTAAGGTGGTATAACACAATGTTAAAATTTATATAGTTTTTAGGTACAGTTACCGTCACTATTTCAAAACCAATCTTCAACTTAGGGGTATGTACGTGAACTGTAGACTTTCTATTTTAATAGTATCTAGTTAAAATTTCCAAAGAAAGTAGTATATTTTTTATAACTGTACTTAAAGGAGTCCATGTCATAACTTACTTAGTAACTTGTTGTAAAAATTCGTTTTGCATAATATTTTTTGAACTTCGGTAGAAAATAACTATCAGAAACGATTAACTACGCAAAAAGCTTTATTTTAAACAAAATTTCATTGTCCGTACTGCCATAATTTTTAAATTAACTGTACCTAAAGGTAAAAATTATTGTTAAAAGCTGCAATCTGGGGATTTTGTTCATATTACAGCATTAAGTTGGCATTTTTCTAGTGATAAATTAGTTCCGCTGTCACTTAATAGATGAGAAGATGAGTTCACGTGTCATTTAGTAGATGGCAGCAGTGATGTATTAAATGGCGACACATGCGCGTTTGCCGGATTTTAAGAAAATCTGCAAACAATTGAAAACGAGTTTTGTAACCACGGAAATACGATGAATCACGCGGTTTTGTTTAGAAAAGTGGCCCCACCCCCTCTCAGTACACATTTTGGGCCTTGTTTGACTTTCAATCATGATTGTATAACGTCTCAGTGTCTTAACAATACAAATATACACATTTTATGCTTGAAACCGTGACGTTATACAATGAAAGTTAAACGAGGCTCAAAATGTCTTAAAGTGTTTACTGGGGGATTATACTAGTTTTGACATAATACATAGATAACCTAAGCTCTAGTATGTTATGTGGGGCGTATCTAAAAACAATTTAAGTTTTATTCACTTTCTGGCAAATTTAATTTTTATAATAACGAAAATAATGCATTGCTCGGATACAATTAGCTTTTTGTAAAGACGATGACATCGACATTTTTACACACATTACACATGCCAATGGCCATTAGTATTTGTTGAGGCATTATCCTAATAATAAAATTGTAGACAAAACAATATTGTATAATCATTGATTAATTTATGTCAAAAATTTCCGTAAGTGAAAAAAAATATTGAAATTTACTGGAGTAATAATTAGATAAACCGATATGCAGACGATACAGTTGTGGTTGCTAGCAGTATTGATGAACTTCAGCATCTTATGGACAGGGTACCTACAAAGAGCGAGTGAAAAAAGAGAATTTAACCTTCAACATAAATAAAACAAAAATAGACACTAGTGAGCAAAACTCAAAAACCTGCCAGACAATTGAATATAAAAAACCAATTAATTGAACACGTTGACTCGTATATATACCTTGGAACAGTCGTCAACTCGAAATGGGATCAAAAAACCGAAATATATTCAGAGTATAACCATAGCTACATTTAACATGAGAAATATATTCAATCATTGCGACATATCTGTCCCACTAAAAATATGGCTGCTAAAATGCTATGTATTTCCAGTCTTGTTGTATGGAGCAGAGCTGGACAATAACGGAAACATTATCGAAAAGGCTAGATGTATTCGAAATGTGGGTGTACCTACGTATCCTCAAAATATTCTGGACGACTCACACCACCAACGAATAGGTATTGCGCCGAATGGGAAAACAAAAAGAAATATCTTTCACAATTAAAAAACGAAAACGTGAACACCTCGGTCATATATTATGAGACATGATAAATATCGTATACTGCAGCTGATAATATAGGGTTAAATAGAGAGTAAACGTGGACCCGGAAGAAGACACTCATGGCTTCAAAACTTATGCCAATGGTTTGGACTAACATCGATCGAGTTATAGACACGCTGTAAACAAAATTAAAATTGCTATGATGATAGCCAACTTCCACAACGGACAAGGCACATGAAGAACAAGAATTAGAAATGAGATGAAAATGTAAAATTGTCCGAGGAAAAAAACTTCCCGTGTTGACATTCCAACATACAAATCAATGGTATCACCCTTCAGAGCTCCCAAAGCTTCATATACCTGGGCACAGAGCTAAACAGTCAGCTAGACCACTCAAAAAAATTAGAAGACGCATTGAAATAGCAAGATCTGGCTTCATGAACATGCTTAAAATGCTCTGTAACCACAAGCTATCAGTCACAATAAGATTGAGAACACTAAAGTGTTATGTGTGGTCTCTATGACTATATGGTTGTGAGACCTGGACATTAAAACAGTATGATGTCAATAAACTGAATTCATTCGAAATGTGGATGTACCGCCGAATGCTAAGAATAAGCTGGACCACCAAAACTACAAATGAAGAAGTACTGTAAATAATAAACACACGTCCTCATCTGGTCAATACAATCAAAACTAGAAAGACGTCATATCTAGGACACATAATGCGCCATAGGGAATTTGAGTAACTTCAGGTAATATTAGAAGGCAAAATCGAAGGTAAAAAGGGTATAGGAAGAAAGAAAAAATCTTGGCTCCGAAACATCAGAGATTGGACCCACACAACAGGGAATGACTTAATTCATCAAGCCCAGAACAGAGAGAAATTTGCCATATTGATCGCCAACCTCAATAGAGAAGGCACTTAGGAGGAGGAGGACAACGCAAGAGACCCTAAGAGGTAGTTTTCTGTCCCGATTAAACCCCGATTAGCTAACCAGGACATAAAATACTGGTCCTAAGGCTCAAAGATAGATAGAAAGTAACTTGTGAAGTGGTTACGATTGATTTGATTTAAGATGATAATTGGGGGTGATTTTCCTGAGGTTTTTGACCAAAAAAAAGGGACCAACTATATTTTGAGCATTTGCTTAGTTTTGATGCTACAAACTAAAAAAAAAAACAAAAATAAATATTTTTTAAACACTTTAAAAAAGTTGTAATGAGTTTTCCCCAAAAAAGTGCATCATTTTTTGGTTATTTCACGTTGAAATATTCACTTTGAAATTTGGCGGATATGAAACTATCTTTTATTAGCTACAACTTTGTTTCAACTGGGTCCATAGAGTTCATAATATATAGACCTGGATCCCGCGTACCTAAAACAAGTTGATTAATAGCAAGCTGAAAATTTGTTAATAGCTTAACGGTGTCTAGTCGGACAAACTTTGATGTATGGTAACACTAGAACAGGGGAAGTTTTATTTGTGGAACAGCTTAAAAATTTGGAACGTCAGACTACGAAAACGTTCCATGTATTTTGTCGGACAGAACTTCCAATTGCTTTGTTAGCATTTCATTAAACTTTCATGTAAAAATCAGACTGGTGTTTATCACCAACTGTGTATTTTAATGAGTGGAACACGAAGAATATGTCAAATGACAGTAATCAAGTCGGTTGTTTAGCAGTCTGATGTTTGCATGAGAGTTTAATGAAAGGGTAACAAATCAATTGGATGTTCTGTCCGACAAAATACCTGGGACGTTTTCGTAACCCCCTGTTACGAAGTTCCCCTCTTCCAGTGTTCCCTCCCGTACATCAAAGTTTGTCCGACTAGACACCATTAAGCTATTAACAAATTTTCAGCTTGCTATTAATCAAGTTTTTTTGGTACGCGGGATCCAGGTCTAATACACCATTTTTTTATACTTTTTTAGAAGCTACATATTTTTGCTAAGAATGTTTTTTTCGGATAAAATACTTATTTTTTTAGTTATTTGTAAAAGCCGCCTAAAAACGTGTTTTTTACTCGCAAATAACTCGAATATTAATTTAGTGAAAAAATCCTATAGAACAAAAGTTGCTTAGAATTAGTCAGTTTATCCATTTTCAGACTTATTTTGAACGTATATTTTTTCACCCCCGAGATGGAATAAAACTCACCCTCAGGGCAAAATCTTACATCGGCACAGTATCACTTTTCTTGGTTGACATGTTACCTATCTGTATGCCAAATTTGATGTTAATCCAAGCCATTATTTAAAATTTAGAGCAAAAAGTGTGATTCAATGTATCTATATATTTATTACTACATACTAGTGATGTAACGAATGTCGTTTTTTGAACATTCGCGAATACGAATGCGAATGCGAATATCTAATAACGACATTCGCGAATGCGGATGCGAATGCGAATGCGAATGTTCAGTTTTTTTAATTTGTTTCTATTTTTGAAATGTTTTCTAAATTTATAATGAGAAGTTAATTGATATTTAGTGTAAATCAATCTGAATCTTAAGCTTTATTACATTATACCAAATAATAAAACAACGTGAAGCCTGATAATCTGATTATACGAGGTTAATGCCTGGTTGCACCAACAGATCTTAACCCTAAGACGAGAATAAGATAATAATTAATATAATATAATTATGATATAAAAAGAATATTGTAATATAGTAATATGCAGATATAATTGATAATAAGATAAGAGTCGAAAATTATGGTGCAACGTAAGAGATACTTAAGGGAGCACTATCTATAAGCTGAGCTTGGCTAAACTGGAGCTTAAGATCTGTTGGTGCAACCGGGCATAAGTTACCTTTTTTTAATAAAAAAAGATGAGAAAGAGAATAGATTTTGATTTTATTATTATCACGTTATTTTCAAATTATTTTTTCTCTGATATTCATATTCGCAAAACATTCGCACAAATTTTGCGAATGCGAACGCGAATGCGAATATGCAAAAAGATGCGGATATTCGCAAATGCGAATGCGAATACGAATATTCGTTACATCACTAACTACATACTTGTATTTCAAACAATTGCAAATTTCTTTATCAGTTTAAAATAAAAATTTTTGACCAGGTAAAGAATTAATAATTGTCACAAAATTACAAATCACATTATTACAAATATAATCTAAATACAATAAGTGATAAAATATTTCCAAATGAAACGTTTTGTATCTATTAGCATTGTTTAAAAAAAGATAAAAATTTGTCTAGTTATACAATGCTATCTATTAGTAGTAAGAATTTACTATTTCCAGGTAAATAATTAAACACCCTCATCACTATAAATACAATACAAGTACGATTGAAGGCGAACAATACCGATCGATCGGTAACGATCATAAGTTCTATTTAGTACGTGGCAACAACGCCATCGTTAATAGAATTAAAATTCGTCGTTATTAAAATGTTCCAATATATATACGTGCTGCCATCTACTGAAAGAATTGTTAAACGTTTAGTTCCTATGATCACCAACCATTTTGACTGTGGCGTTTACATACCCCCTTAAGAGCCAACAGTAGCGCGTCATCAATATAACCTCGGGAGATAGTAGCACACCTTTTTTCGAAAGCTCTGCTAAACTTTGGCAATAGTGCGTCGGGATTATTTGATATAACTAAAATGAAAGCTGAATATTGTGACATCATACTCATAGGCGCGCTAAATGGAAGTAATAGAAAACAATTTTATTATTAGTAAATGAATATTAATTTATAAAAATAAACCAAAATAGATGAAGAATTGATCAGTGGGCCGTCCCAGAAAAAGATGGAAGGATGATGTTGAAACCGATCTGTCTAGGATTGGGGTACAACAATGGCAAATCGAAGCGCAAGATCGCAGACGATGGAGGGCCATAGTGGATGCGGTGAAGACTCACCCCGAGTTGTAAAGCCAGTCAAGAAGAAGAAGAATTGATTAAAAATGTGTACTTTGTTTTTTTTTTATTTTTAAACTATTGATGATATTTCTAAACTAAAAAATCGCCCTAAAACTTTATATACTCCCATTAGAATTCGAAATACTTTTTCGGAAAATATACTTACCTATAAGTACAACCCACAATAATTAACAATAATCTATTTTTTCAAATAGTCTAACAAGTTACACAAAAATATAATAAATTAATTATAAATAAACACTAACGAATTCTTAAAATAATACACTACTGCACTGAACAGATATCGATACAGATAACAGAACAGATAAGAGAATCGTACTATTATACTTAGAAATCTGACGCAGGTTTGTCAAAATGATAGTGAATATTTCTGTATATTGCCTAATCAGATATTATTTATAATATGTTCGAATTCTTGTTAGAGATAAAAAATTTTGAGGGATTTGAGGGAAAAATGGGATAAAAAAGTTTATTTGAAGAAAGTATTTTTTTGTTCTGCTTAATGGCGGTACAGGCTCGTTTTTTTAATATTGTATTTAATTACAGTGCGTCCATAAAGTAACGCATAAATTCATTATTTCGTAAACCGGAGACTTTAAAGAAAAAGCCCGAAACAGATTTTTAGAGAAAAATTGATTTTTATTTGTAAATTACGATTTTTTGGCATATATATCATACTAGTGACGTCATCCATCTGGGCGTGATGACGTAATCGATGATTTTTTAAAATGAAAATAGGGGTCATGTGGTAGCTCATTTGAAAGGGTATTCAATTCTGTATTTACTAATATAAACATTAACATAATTATTTCGTATAGCTTATATAAAGTAGCGCGTCATCAAAAACGGAAAATGCGGTCCAAGGTTGCGGCTTTAATTTTGAATATTTTCGTAATATAGTAAAGAGCGACTACTATTATGTGAACAATGATGTGTCTTTAATTATTCGTGTTACTGAAATAAAGGACTTAGGGATTATTTTCAATTCTGATTTAACTTTTAACAACCATACTATAGTCGAAGTGCTGGGAGCGGATTTTGTGCGTGATAAGTAATATGAAAAAACTATACGGGGATATGTTGAATTAGTTGTGTACATGACTTTCACCAACGGCCGGAAACCAGAGTGGGGGCCGAGGGAGTTATAAGGGGTCAAAGTCGCGGTTTTTATTATTTTTTTTATGACGCTCATGATCGAGATAGTGCACCAAAATTTGGGAATAAGTAGGTCATGACGTACCTAAGTAAAATCTCTAGGGGCGAAACGCTGAGTGGCCGTCCAAAGGGGTGGGGGTAGGGTAGGGGTGAATATAAAAAATATAAAGGGTATTTTGCGACGTTCGTGATTCGAGATAGTGCACCAAAATTTGGGTATAAGTAGACCATGACACAAATAAGTAAAATCCCCAGAGTCGGAAACCAGAGTGGGGGAGGAAGGTAGTTATAAGGGCTCAAAGTCCCGTTTTTTATTATTTTTTTTGTGACGCTCATGATTGAGATAGTGCACCAAAATTTGGGAATAAGTAGGTCATGACGTAACTAAGTAAAATCTCCAGGAGTGGAACGCTGCGTGGCCGACAAAGGGGTGGGGCAGGGGTGAATATAAAAAAATGTAAGGGGTTTTTTGCGACGTTCGTGATTGAGATAGTGCACCAAAATTTGCGAATAAGTAGACCATGCCATAACTAAGTAATATTCCCAATGGCGGAAACCAGAGTGGCGGACGAGGGTAGCTATAAGGGGTAAAAGTCGCGGTTTTTATTATTTTTTTTTTGGCGCTCCTGATGGAGATAGTGCACCAAAATTTGGGAGTAAGTAGGTCATGAGGTAACTAAGTAAAATCTCCAGGGGCGGAACGCTGCTTGGGGTACAAAGGGGTGGTAGGCAGGGGTGAGTATAAAAATATATGGGTTTTTTTTGCCGTTCGTGATCGAGATAGTGCACCAAAATTTGGGAATAAGTAGATAATGACATTACTAAGCAAAATCTCCAGGGGCGGAACGCTGCGTGGGGGAAAAATGTTGTGCTGGGTCACAAAAAAAAAATAATACACACTGCGACTTTGACCCCTTAAAACTCCCCTTATCCCGAACTCTGGTTTCCGGCTCTGGGAATTTTACTTAGCTAAGTCATGGTCTACATATTCCCAAATTTTGGTGCACTGTCTCAATCTCGCACGTCGCAAAAAACCCCTTATATTTTTTATATTCACACCTACTCCCACCCCTTTATCGGCCACTCAGCGTTCCACCCCTGGAGATTGTACTTAGTTACCTCATGACCTTCCCAAATTTTGGTGCACTATCTCGATCATGAGCGTCACAAAAAAAAATAATAAAAACGGCGACTTTGACCCCTTATAACTACCCTCGTACCCCACCTCGGGTTTCCGGCTCTGAGGATTTTACTTAGTTATGTCATGGTCTACTTATTCCCAAATTTTGGTGCACTGTCTCAATCACGAACGTCGCAAAAAACCCCTTATATTTTTTGTATTCACCCCTGCCCCACCCCTTTGTAGGTCACGCAGCGTGCCACCCCTGGAGATTTTACTTAGTTACGTCATGACCTACTTATTTCCAAATTTTGGTGCATTATCTCGATCATGAGCGTCACAAAAATAATAATAAAAACGGCGACTTTGACCCTTATAACTACCCTCGTCCCCCACTCTGGTTTCCGGCTCTGGGGATTTTACTTAGTAATGTCATGGTCTACTTATTCCCAAATTTTGGTCCTTTTTCTCAATCACCCCTACCCCCCTTTGTCGGCCACGCAGCGTTCCGCCCCTAGAGATTTTACTTAGTTGCGTCATGACCTACTTATTCCCAAATTTTGGTGCACTATTTCGATCATGAGCGTCACAAAAAAAATAATAAAAACCGCGATTTTGGCCCCTTATAACTACCCTCGGCCCCCACTTTGGTTTCCGGCCGTTGGTGAAAGTCATGTACACAACTAATTCAATATATCTCCGTATAGTTTTTCCATATTACTTATCACGCACAAAATCCGCTTCTATTTCTCCGACTATAACCAGATTGTGAATAGAGGAATGAGAATGTTGGGATTTATAATTCGTAATACTCGGTCCGTGTCAGCTTATGCATCTAAAGTAGTTTTTACAGACTATATCAGATCCATTTTGGAATATGGGTCTGTTATATGGAACCCACAGTATTACGATTCAGTTAAACGACTAGAATCAGTTCAGCATAAATTCTTTAGATATATTGCATTTAAACTTGGATGTGCTAAAGGTACATATAGTTACTCAGAACTACAAAATCTTCTGAAACTTACATCTCTGACAAACCGTAAATTGTCAGCATACTTAATTTTTTTGTTTAAAGTTATATCCGGAATTTTTTTTCTCTTATTGTTTATGAATCAATATATAGTTGTAACATGGTTTTAAGTAGGTTATATTCATTTATTCCAGTAGGTTAAATATTTTAATATTTTATTTTTACTTTTATTTGTGTAATTTTTATTATTTTTGACATTTGTAAATATCAAATATTTCTATATGTTCTAATTTAACTATTTTTATACGTTCTATTTCAGTATTTTATGTATGATTGTAAAAAAAAGGTTTTACCATTAAAAAAATGGCGGTACAGAGCTCCATTTGAGAAACATGTTAGAATGTGGAAATTAGTCTATAATTAAATACAATATTAAAAAAACGAGCCTGTACCGCCATTAGGAAGAACAAAAAAATACACTTTCTTCAAATAAACTTTTTTATACCATGCCTAGATTTTGTGTCACCTTGGAACTACTAAAAAATTTTATCTCTAACAAGAAATTGAACATATTATAACTAATAATTGATTAGGCAACATACAGAAATAGTCACTGTCATTTTGACAAACCTGCGTCAGATTTCTAAGTATAATAGAACAATTCTCTTATCTATTCTGTTATCTGTATCGATATCTGTTCAGTGCAGTAGTGTATTATTTTAAGAATTCGTTAGTGTTTATTTATAATTAATTTATTATATTTTTGTGTAATAGAACTAAGTTGTTGGACTATTTGAAAAAATAGAGTATTGTTCATTATTGTGAGTTTTAATTATAGGTAAGTATATTTTACATAAAAATATTTCGAATTCTAAATTATAACGCTAGTATATAAAGTTTTAGGAGGATTTTTTAGTCTAGAAATATCATCAATAGTTTAAAGATTAAATTTTAAATTTAAATAAAAAACCAAAATACACGCTTTTAATAAATTTTTCACCTATTTTGGTTTATTTTTATAAATATTTATTTACTAATAATAAAATTGTTTTCTGTTACTTACATTTAGCGTGCCTATGAGTTAATGTCACAATATTCAAGTTATGTCAAATAATCCCGACGCACTGTTGCCAAAGTTTCGCAGAACTTTCGAAAAAAGTGTGCTACTATCTTCCAAAGTTATATTGATGACGCGCTACTGTCGGCTCTTAAAGTACGGTGTGTAATCAATTAAATAGATCACTAAGGCTCGGTTTTTCAGTGAGCGGTTAAAATTTTGGTTAGCTAACCTAGTTTAAATTTTAACCAATATTTTAACCCTTATATCGTTTTTCAGTGCTTTAAACCAAGTTAAGAAAATTTCGGTTAGCTAACCACTTTTTTTCTTCTGTTGGCAGCAGTAACTGTACGTGCGCATGTGCAATTCGAGAAATAATGATCAATTTGACAGAAAAATAAATAAAAAACAATTCCATAACCAAATTAAAAATAAATGATTAATGCAATGCAATATCAAGTTCGGAATCTTTATTTAATTCATAACGTCTACCTCGGTTTCATAACTGAAGAGAATTACAATTATTGGGACGATTTGGACTTTTTTTGTCGATTTCGTTTGTCAAAGACCACGGTCTTATCACTATTTGAACAGATTGACCAGGAAATAAGGGTCAGTTTGGTAAATAATTATTTTGCTGTGTAGACAAATATAAAATTATCTTTTTAAAATATTACTAGGAATCATGCATTAAATCCTGTTACAAGTGTACACATAGGTACCTTTTACAGTTATATTAAAATATATTTCCTTATAATTTCTTCCTATATAATAACGATAATAATTTATAATTTCGATAATAGTGTATACTATTTTCCTTATAATAATAAGGAGGTATTAGAATACTTCCCGCGATGAAAACAAAATAACATAACCCAATTAATCTCTTCTGTCAGGCAGGTACTCAAAAAAATAAACTAATGCATTCACTGCACCCATGCGCAAGCGTAACCGCAAAATTCGGAGTTAAACCATCTAACAAGGATCGGTTAAAATCTTGGTTAACTTAAACGAGTTTAAGCTCTAACCTAGTACTGAAAAACTGGTTAACCATGAATATTTCGGTGACCAAAAAATAAATAGGTTAACCCAGCACTGAAAAACCGGCCCTTAATATTTTAAGGCTAAAAATGACAAATGTTTGTACCATAGACATAATATTATAATATCTACACTAAGCGGTGCAGTCTAAAATTGTGTCCCCAGTGCGACAGAGAAAAGTGTTTGTGTTTAGGGTAGGCATCTTTTTCTAATCGGCGTGGTTTATCAAATCGCCGGCAGTGGAAAAGTCACGTGATCGATAAACCCAACGACATTAGATAAACCCCGTCAATTAGCAAGAGATACCTACATCTTCTTTTTCTCGTAACACTAAAACCCGGGTGGGTCTTGGCTGACTACACTCTCAAGCGGCCGTCCATGATAGTTGGGTCAGTGGGTGGCCCCATTGTTTTTAAATCTGACCATATATTGTCTTTCCATCGCATTCGTCGACGTTTTAAGGGCCTTCTTTCTGTGGGGGGTTATTAAGGAGTCTATGAACATGCCAGCCCACCTTAGACATTGAGATTTAATTTTCTGGACTACGTCGCTCGACCTATACATAGGCTTGACCTCAGCATTTGTTCTCATTCGGTATTGGTTGCTATTAGGGTGTGATAAGGTCCAAAGAATATTGTGACAAAACATCCAAGTTTTATTTCAATTGATTTGGTCAGAGTCCACGTCTCACACCCGTACATGAGTCATAAAACAAAACAAGGTTTTATATAATAATATATTCTGATCTTTGCTGTTCATGTTAGGCTCTTAGATTTAATAGTATTGTGGAGGACATCAATATACATACATCTGTTTGCTACCTGAATCTTCCATTTTGATCTCTTCCGTAATATCGTTATCTGCAGTGATTGTTGCTCCGAGTCCACTCTTTCAAAGTTATATGGGTCTATTGTAACATTTTGCCCTATTCTATCTAATCCCTTTTCGCTGTTGATGCACATGTACATATTTGGGTTTCTCTTCACTTACCTTTAAAACAGTAAACAAAATCTCTGCAGTGATTGTTGCTCGGAGATTCTCCACTCTTTTAAAGTTATATGGGTCTATTGTAACATTTTGTCTTATTCTATCTCGTCCGTTTCGTCTGTTGATGCACATGTATTTGGTTTTCTCTTCATTTACCATTAAACCAGTTTTCTTGCCTCTACCTCCAATTTATTGAAAGTCTCCTTCACGTTGGTGACTGTGTTTCCCACAATGTCAATGCCATCTGCGTATGCTAGTAGAAATTTTGGTCCATTTACTGTCAGTAATTCTGTTCTAATTTGTGTTGTTCTTACCACTTTCTCCAGGATTATAATTAAAAAGGAGAGGTAGTCTAGGTGCTAAATAGAGGTCACCGTGGACTTTTCAATTCTGATGGAGAAACCCAAGTATTTCTTATATATTTTTGGCTGCTGATTACGAATTTCGAGGGTGTACTTCGAGTATATCCGAGTGTATATTCGAGGGTATATCCGAGTGGTCAAAAAATTGTTATAAACAATTTAATTGTTTATAAATTGTTTATAAGGATCTAGCTTGTAAACTAAAAGAGATAAAAATTTTTTTTAAATAAAATTTGTTCCTTAATAAAAAACAAAGAAAATGGCTTTACTACATATAAATCCAATAATTAGAACTCATGATAGATATTGTAAAATTAGTGCGTAATGCAAATTGCAGAATATGTATTTTCGAAGCTTCTTCGATCGTAACTCGGCTACTACGCATGCAAATGAGCTTTTAAAAGTGCTATTTTAAAGCTTAATTCACATACTTTCAAACATTTCATTTTGAGCTTAGGAAAATGTTCGTAGGTTTATTAATAGCGCGCTTTGAGGCGCAAGATCAGCTCGAAGAGAAAAGGTTCGCGCTCGAACGTCTCGATACAAATTATAATGTACATGTATACCTTATCTTTATTTTTCATTTTTAAAGATCCTAATACAATTTTATCATATAATTATTCCTATTGGGACCGTGCAAGTTCGGAAAAGCGACACCTGGTTTCATAGCTCGGCAACATTTTTCTCACTTTTAATTATATTGGCCAACATATTGGTCCTGGTTACTGGACAATTGTCAAGGCCATATCCCAAAAAAATTATAAGAAGTAAAAGTAATATTAAGGTTATGTTATTAAAAGGTAAACAATTGTATGTAGTTAATAAAATTAATTATTAAAATGCACAAATCTTGCAACTTTCTTAACATATATTTCTTAAATAATTCATATTGAAAAAATTTATACATATTTTAAAGAAGCGGCACAGACTATGGGTCTAGAAGTTAATGTCGCAAAGACAAAGTACATGATAACAACTCGGGAAAAAGTACAAACGAAAGGCAACATATCTCTGAGCGGGCAAATATTTGAAAGAGTAGACCGTTTCAAATATTTAGGATCAACAATAACAGAAGGAAATAAAAACAGTGATGAGGTAACAGCAAGAATTTCACTTGGGAACAAATGCTTCTACAGCCTACAAAGTATCATAAAGTCAAAATCAGTATCTATTAATTCAAAAGTAAAAATATACGCAACAGTAATGAGACCTGTAGTAATGTATACATCAGAAACATGGACCTTGACTGGTGAACAAGAGGAACAACTTCTTAGATGGGAAAGAAAAATCTTAAGGAAAATATCCACAGAGAACGGCAGTTCTCACCAGTGGCGCACAACACCCCTACAAGCGACACTATATACACGAAATTTTCGATTTTCTAAACCTGACTGAATTGAAAATTGGGCCACATCCCATCTTAAAGAATAGGAAAAGACTCGTCCATCCATATGTCATATCTCCATTTTGGTCCAAGGGTGTGGATTTTACGGCCCTTCCCATTTAGAGTCTGTTTTTCGTTCTCGTCCCCAAAACTCCCAAAAATTTCAAAAACTTAAGCCCGACCTTTGCGGCTTCTGATAGCACAGATCATTACCTTTCCAACGCATGTTTAATTTTGAAAATCGGTTATACCATTCAAAAGTTATCGAGCTCAGAAGTATGACTCAATTTTTATTTAAAAAAGGGAAAATGTTTGTGGATATGTATGTATGTATGTATGTGTGTGGAAAAGTTACACCGATCTGATTTTTTTTTTCTGTGTTTCAAGAGGGTGTGAGGGCCGATTCAGAACCGGTCTAATTTTTGACTTCTGACTACCGGTAAGCCAGCTAGAGGACTAGATAGATACAAAATAGCATATTTTTTGGGCGTATATATCTTGGGTTCAAGGAGAGACAGGAAAACCGCAAATACACCAAATTAATAGGGATGAGTTAAGATTTCAAACGGTGCTTAAGCGATCAACCTGAGACATACACACTGCTCACCATAGCCGAAAAACTGAAAAATTAAACGTTGAAAATTTTGGTTTTTCGACAATTACTCAAAATTTCAACCTACGAATTGCGCCAATAACTGAGCGTTTGTAGGAGGACTCAGGACGCGTCTAACGGTGTATATCTCATATCTGGGAAAATTCGAATTTTTTAGTTATAGGCTTCATAAGTATAATCAAATCTATTTCTTATGGGAAAAACCGTTTTTCAAGCTCAATAATTCCTGTAATACGTTCAGTTATCATACTTGATCTTGGATGCATCAGATACTACTTGTCAATACGTTTTAAACTCATATTTAGTGATCAACATCAGTTCAGCCGTTCAGAAGTTATAGAGCTCCAAAAGTATAATTAGTCCAGGAACTGAAACTTTTCACTTCGCAATTTTTACAGAATGGATCGATTTGCTTGAAAATTTGAGAATAAGTAGTGGAGAGTCTAAGGATCAAAATCTGTATGATTCCGAAAGACGCTTTTACCATGGGGTGGTTGCCACCCCGTCTCGAGGGTGGAAATTTTTTATTATATTTTGACCGCAAATGTTGGTAAAAACATTAATTGTAAGCAAAAAATGTTTTATATTTTTTTGATACATTTAATAGTTTTCGATTTATTGGTTATCGAAATTTAGTTTATATCGAAAAAATCAATGTTATTAATCAATCATGGTTTATGTACTTGTAGTGGTTACGATGCTAGTTTGATTGGGCAATCCGAGTTCATTTGCCGGCCATAATTACATAATTATTAGAATGGCTGGGATATGAACTCGGATTGTCTTATCACTGGTGTCGTAAGTTCTAGATCATTTGGGAGAGATTGCGACCAAGGTTCTCGTTATCAAAACTACCAAAAATTTCAAAAATATTAGTTCGACCTTTGCGGCTTCTGCTAGTACTGATCATTACCTTTCCAACGCACATCTAATTTTGAAAATTACCAGAGAACGACAGTTCTCGCCAGTGGCGCACAACCCCTACATGCGACACTATATATTATATACACGAAATTTTCGATTTTCTAAACCTGACTGAATTGAAAATTGAGCCAAATCCCATCTTAAAGTTTAGGAAAAGACTCCTAGATCCATATATTACGTCTTCATTTTGGTCCAAGGCTGTGGATTTTACGGCTTTTCCTATTTAGGGTCTGTTTTTCGTTCTCGTCCCCAAAACTCCCAAAAATTTCAAAAACTTAAGTTCGGCCTTTGCGGCTTCTGATAGCATAGATCATGACCTTTCCAACGCATGTTTAATTTTGAAAATCGGTTATACCGTTTAAAAGTTAGCGAGCTCAATTTTTATTTAAAAAGGGGAAAATGTTTGTGGATATGTACATATGTATGTATGTATGTATGTATGTGGAAAAGTTACACCGAACTGAATTTTTTTTCTGTGTTTCAAGAGGGTGTGAGGGCCGATTCAGAACCGGTGTAATTTTTGACTTCTGACTACCCGTAAGCCAGCTATAGGGCTAGGTAGATACAAAATGGCAAATTTTTTGGGCGTATATATCTTAGGTTCAAGGAGAGACAGGAAAATCGCAAATAAACCACATCAATAGGGTTGAGTTAGGTTTTCAAACGTTGCCTAAGCGATCAAGCTCAGACGTACACACCGCTCAGTATAGCCAAAAAATTGAAAAAGTAAACTTTGAAAATTTTGGTTTTTCGACAATTACTCAAAATTTCAACCTACGAATTGCGCCAATAACTGAGCGTTTGTAGAAGGACTCTAGGCTAATCTAACGTTGTTTACCTCATATCCGGGAAAATTAGAAATTTTAAGTTATACGCTTCATAAGTATGATCAAATCTATTTCCTATGGGGAAAAACAGTTCAAGCTCAATAATTTCTGTAACAACTTTAGTTTTCATACTTGAACTCAGATGCATCAGATACTACTTGTCAATACGTTTCAAACTCATGTTTAGTGATCAAAATCGGTTAAGCCGTTTAGAAGTCTTAAGTTAGAAATGAAAATCTAGTATACATTCGATGGTCACTAGATCATTTGGGAGATAATGCGACAAAGGTGACCATTTATAAAGCTTGACGTGTAATCGAGAAAAATTGCATTCAACTTTATACATTTAATTTGTATATAACTTGAAAAACTCCTGATACAAGAATAAAAAACCGCTAAACGCCGTAAAAATGAGTGGCGCATACAATATTCCAGCTACAAAAGATCTGATATGAAAATTACGTGGCGCGAAAATGTATTTTCATTTTGATGCAAAACAAAATTCTAGTTTTATTTTAAAAGATTTTTCCATAATATTTGCTAAATTTGAAGTAAACGCGCCACAAAAGAGTAAATTTGATACAGTTTGAATTTTGAAACTCTTTTGTGGCGCGTTTACTTCAAATTTAGCAAATATTATGGAAAAATCTTTTAAAATAAAACTAGAATTTAGTTTTGCATCAAAATGAAAATACATTTTCGCGCCACGTAATTTTCATATCAGATCTTTTGTAGCTGGAATATTGTATGCGCCACTCATTTTTACGGCGTTTAGCGGTTTTTTATTCTTGTATGGACCTATACAGGAGAATGGAGAATGGCGTATAAGAATTAACCACGAAATAAATAGAATGTTTAACAGACCGACTATCATAAAAGAAATACGAAGTAAACGACTGAGTTGGTTAGGACACGTAGAAAGGATGGATGATAAAAGAAATACAAAAAAAGTACTTAGAAAAGAATTATGTAAATGGGAAGAGACCGAGAGGTAGGCCTAGAAAGAGATGGATTGATGGTATTAATCAGGATTTGAAAGACCTAGGAATATGAGAATGGGAAAAACAAGCAAAGGAAAGAAAAACATGGGCAGCTATAGTCAAAAAAGCAAAACACACATAACGCCGAAAAGACCTCAAAAAAGAAACAAGAAAGTAATATTTTAGATAAATATCGTTTAGAACTTTTGAGGAGTTATGCGTGTGGCTGGCCTCCACACCATGTAAAACTTTAGAGCCTAGAAACCCCAACGGGCGACCATGGCCCTCCATGGGCTGTCAGCGGTCACCGATGATGATGATGAATTCATATTGTTAATTGAAATTGTCAAATTGACGTATATTCCATACCTACTGTCATTGAAGATAATTGGATTTCGCAAATGATGAGTTATAAATTGTAAAAATTATATGTTGTTCCGAAATATTGATATGATATGCAATTATTAAAGTGAATTTAATTAATGGTATTTTGCTTGTAGTACACTTCGCGTCATAAAAAACTGGTATACTTTTTTTTCCCAATGTAAACCTGTGTTCAGACTGGACGCATAGGCTCGTGAATTACGGCGTTGTTGCTCTCACAGATAACGGAATTGCACTAAATGTAAATACCAAAAATAACCTTCAAAAATGTATAAAGTTTTTAGACAGGTATTACTTTTATCATTACCAACAAAAAACCGTATCTAATAAATTTCATAACCAGAGAAAAGATTAAGTTAATCTTAAAAAATCCACTTATAACTGAAAAATTAAACGATTAAACGCATTATATAGAACGGACTAGGTCCAGTCCTCAATGACTTATTTAATTACTTGACATCAGTCAGATTTGACAAATTGGTCAAAAATTTTTTATCGATGCACGTCAGTGAAGTAGGTATGATAAAACGAGAACAATTTGCCGGAATAATAAGCTTGGCCAAAGATGAAAATTTAGCAGTAAATTTAACTAAATCAGTGCCCAGAAAATTACAAGCAGTGATTAATAATACTGGAGCTATGACAAAATATTAATATTTCAGCAGTTTCGAATTTTATTGTAATACATATTATATTTAAATTCCACATTTGTTCATTTTGTATTAATTTCAAATTTTAATTTTTCCACTGTGTTTTATTTATTCCATTGTTTATAGTATCCCACAACTTAATACAGTTTTGTCCTACACTTTACGAGAAACCAATCACACCTCTCGATTTGAAATTAAACATAATAATTTAATGTCATGTCTAGATTTATTATCATGTCATATCTGTCATAAATTATAATAAAACACGAATTAATGTAAGGGTAGTTAATTTAAATGATGGAAAATTACAAAATTAATAAGATTATTTCATTCATAGGAGATTATGACCAATAGAAAGCTACAGAAATAAAAATTAAAGTGATAATTTTTGATAATATCCCGTCGTCAAGTATATTACGTCAGATGCCCGTCGTTGCTACGAAAAAATACATTCAGTGACATTAATGACAATTACTGTTTTAAAAGTTATAAAAGTGATGACTTTCAACCGTCAAATATTTATAACAACTGTAGTAATTTTTTTTAACTGTAATAAGTTTTAACTGTAGTAATTTGTACTTACATAAATAAATTACAATAAAATTTTGATTTTGAACAGTTTTATTCATGAAATAATCGCAGCAAATTGCACTCGATCTCTAAAATTATTATCGAATTGTCACTCGGGAAAATTCGATAATTTTAGAGCTCTTGTGCAATTACTACTGATTATTTTTTAATGATTTTAACTTCCAATCGTATAGTAAGATATTCGATCACGTGTTTAATTCTGTCCAATCAGATTAAAATTATACTGAGAATTATCTACTGTAGAAAATTACCGATAGAATTTTTTTAAGTAGATTGTTTCTGTTTAATTGCAACCAGTTTCCTAGTTTTGACAACTGTCACATTTAAGAAAATATCCATATTATACGTATTAAAAAATAATCTTACGAATATCACACGACAGTAGGAATAAATAAGAAAATAATGCTTAATTTTTACTCAAATTTATTGTCATTGGGCAATAGCCACTCGAGCCCTGCGGGCTCTCGTGTCTATTGCCAGACAACAAATTTTCGAAAAACTGTCGCATTATTTTCAATTTATTCTCACTCTCTTGTGATATTATACCCGAAAATTTTTTAGGATGCAGGTTTAAATAAATGTGACTGACTAATCGAGAATGCCCGTTGTTTTAGTTTTTAGTATACCTACTAAAAACTTGCGGTCTGTCGCACAGTCCTGCTTTTAGCTGGTTTGATATAATATTTTAGTTGAACTGGCAACGTTGCCCTAGAAATTAGAATGACATTGTGACAAGACCAACTTACACAACTTGAAAAACACGATTTTCGGTTATAAGAGTTGTATGGTATGTTAAACAGTAAATGGTTAAGGATTAACCGATAATAGTATAAAAGGCCCGGTTACAGGTAAAATTTATTTTAGGCTTTATTATGGGAGTACTGTCTAGTCAGTGTTAATTGCAAAAGACCAACTCTGTCTACCTCGGTGGCTTATCGCTCCGGGTGGGTCTTAACAATGGGCAGGTCAGATAAATTTAATAATATTTACGACCGCACTAATTGAACTCAAACCATTTACTGTTGAACAAACCATACCAGTTTCTTATGACGCGAAGTGTACAATGTTTACCTTTTAATAACATAACCTCAATCCTACTTTTTCTTCTTATTCTTTTTTGGGCTATGGCCTTGACAATTATCCAGTATCCAGGACTAATATAATGGGCCAATATAGTTAAAAGTGCTAAAAATATCGCTGAGCTATGAAAACAGGTGTCGCTCTTCCGAACTTTCACGGTCCCAATAGTTGTTCTCGCCGACGACGCTGCGTTTCGAACCCCGGCCTACCTGCGTAGAAGTCGGACATCCTACCATCTGAGCTACTCCGGCCCTTTATCATCTATATGGTATCCATAATAAAGTGGATCTAGTTTTTTTGCAGCATCATCAAGGCACAGCAATTGTGTGTACGCCGCCACATAAAATGCTCCTTTTATATGCAATGATGGTGCTGCAAAAGTACTCGATCCACTTTTATGTGGATATCATATAGATACTAAGACTCTGAAGCTCCAAAAAGTTTTAACTTTAATGCCCCCAAAAACAGACTTAGTACCACCATGTAACTGTAAAAATGTCTCTAAAAACTTATATAGATGTAAAAAGATGAGATTTCCTGTATTGGGACCGTGCAAGTTCGGCAAAGCGACACCTGGTTTCTACGCTCAGACAGCAACATTATTCGCACTTTTAATTATATTGGCCAATTATATTAGTCCTGGTTACTGGATAATTGTCAAGGCCATAGTCCAAAAAATAATAAGAAGAAAAAGTAGATTCAGGTTATGTTATTAAAACGTAAACAATTGTATGTAGTAAATAAAATTAGTTATTAAAATGCAGTACTGCAAGCAAAATACAATTGATTAAATTCACCTTTATATTATAATAATTGCATATCATATCAATATTGTGGAGCAATATATAATTT
Source organism: Diabrotica virgifera virgifera (assembly GCF_917563875.1). Lineage (NCBI taxonomy): Eukaryota > Metazoa > Arthropoda > Insecta > Coleoptera > Chrysomelidae > Diabrotica > Diabrotica virgifera. The sequence goes on from NC_065443.1 coordinate 139,490,939, forward strand.
TTCTTCTTCATTGACAGTAGATATGAAATATACGTCAATTTGACAATTTCAATTGACAATGAATTATTTAAGAAAGTTACAATATTTCTCCGCTATTCTCGCACGATCGTTTCTTGTATCCCCTCCAAGTACCTACTTGCACACCGCGAATATCTCAATGCAGATACATGAAAGAAAATATTTGTAATAATAGTATTAATGAATAAGAACAACTACCTTTTAAGTTACATTCCTGAAATCTTAGTTTAAACTTTTATTTAAACTTTAAATTTTCTACTTCTTCGAATTTTATGGGGCATCATAATATATTTATTTATTTTATCAGAGTATATTTATTTTAAAATTATCTGTAGTTATATCTCCAAATTTATTTTTTATTTATCGCGGAACCAATTCTTTTGATTTCAAATTGTGATAATGTTTTCTTCAAACGTTGCCCTTGTCCTTGCCCATTGTACACTTCCCGTCATTAAAAAACTGGTACACTTTTTTTCCCAATATAAACCTGTGTTCAGACTGGACACAATAGTTCGTGAATCACTTCGTTGTTGCCATCCCAGATAACGGAATTGCACTAAATCTAAATAAAAAAAATAACGTTCAAAAATGTGTAAAGTTTTTAAATAGGTATTATTTTTATCATTAACAAAAAACCGTATCTAATAAATTTAATAACCAGAGAGAGGGTTGAGTTAATGTCCAAAATGTTTGAAGGATCTTTAAACAACTCAATATAGTTTGGTGTTACATTTACGAGAAACCAATCATTCTCGATTTGAAATTAAACATATAGGGGAGTGCATATAGATTTTCACTTCGGAAAAAAACAAACAAGATAGAACTTTTTGTAATTTCATTAAGAAATGTTTAATAAACAACATTATCAAAAAGTTCCACTGGAGAAGTGGGTGCTTCATTTTTTATTAAACAAATGAACTACGAAATTAGATGTTTTTTAAATCACTCCGAAAATATAAATGTTAGAAAAAACTGACTTAACCATTGAAAAATTCAGAAAATTTTACAAAAAAAACACCTTTTATACAGAATTTTCTAAAATTAAATCTGTATCTTCTATAATTTTTTATTTATAACGCTAAAGTCACCCTTCTCACAAACATTGGCGCACTGTAAACTAACGTACGGCGAAGTGCACGGTTGAGTTATTTTAATGTAATTCTTCTATATTCTAATGTAATGAAATTTTACAAATTGAACGTGAAAGAAGAATAATTAAGATATCTTATGGTTATAATAGAAAGAAATAGAATGTATGGGCATAAGTACGGTGTGGGCGAAAAGTGAGCCTTACATGAATTTTGTTTAAAAATGATCTACAAATGTGTAACTAATACAATTTTTCTTATAAAACTCTCAATTTTGCACAACTTACCTTTCAAGCATCTTACTAAATGATGTGTCATTCAAGAAAAATCTTAAAAATTTAATTCAAATGATATGACGTCTCAAAAAATGTAATTTTTAAAATCTTCGTAGTTTTATAGAATTACCACCACTTTAAGACGGTATTACTCAAGTTTGAACAGATCTATTACAGTTTTACAAGTGCTTTTTTAAAGCTTAGGATGTAATCTTTAAAATGCACTAAATTATTTTACTTTAGAAATGAAATCAACTATTTCTTTTTAAGAAAATTAAGAAAAATAACAAAAATGTAATACAAAAACCGAAAATTACCAGCTAAAACAATGTTTATACAAAGTGATCAAAACTTTTTTCTGTAAAACTTACCTAAAATACATTTAATAATAAGCTTCAACAATAATTAATGTTCAGCAAAAAATTATTTTTTTAACTCTTATACAGTATGTCTGCGTAACTTGGAACCTATTGATAACTTTTTTTATTATCAGTTTTACGAAAAAAAGTTATTCTTTATAAAATACTCTGCATCGTATATAATCTAAGATGCAATCATCAAATATCAAATTTAATTAATGTTATACGAGGTATGTCAAAAAATATGAATTTCACTCAAGAGTAAAGTACCTTTACATTTCACAATATCGAAAATTTTGATTAAGAAAAGTTGTTTGGACTTAAAAAATTTGTTTTCAAACAATTATTGTTTAAACAATTAATAAACAATTAGCGGCCAAATCTGCGAGTAGAACTTTTTACTTTAACATGTATATAAACTAACAAAAAAAGTTTTAGAAAAATATAAGCTTGTTTGAATTTTTCCGAAACAATGCATGTTTTCGTTCTAATTGCACTTAGTCCAGGGTAATAAGGATTTTCTCGGGACACTCAAAGATCCAGGTAGCTGACTACTTTTTTAGTTATTGTAGACCTATAGGTAGAAAACCTACGTGTTTCCTGCCTAGAGTTCGCTTCCGTTTTTTTAATTATTAACAATTTAGTTTAAAAATCGCGATTTTTTCGATTTTTTGCACTTCATTCAAAAACTAATAGTTGACATAAAATTACAAAATTCAGTTTTTTAGAACATTGAAAAACCTTCAAAATGCCGATTTTTGAAAGTTAAAAAGTTAATTTGTTGCTACGCAAACTGTAAAATAAGTGAAAATCGTTATTTCTTAATAACTTTTACTAAAACTTCCTTAGAACTTTAGTGTTTCACCCAAAGTTGGATATTGGGGTACTTAAAAAACCCTCAAAATTTGAGACTGACCCATTAATTAGTTTAAGAGTTATTCTATTTGTTTATCCCAGAGACCATTATTTTGCAAAAAGATAAGACAGAAAATAATGAAGGTAGAGCAATTCTGAGTATGCCAAATGAAAGTAGAAGAGTGGTAGTATCAAAATGTATTAAAAAAAGATAAAAAAACATAGTCAAAAATCCTAATGCCAAATTTTTAAAATTTTGTAGTTTATAAACATTTAGAATAACTTTAAAAATGTTGTCCGTAGAAACAATCTTTTTATATATTCGAAAAGATAGTATTTTAACACGAATTTTCAAATAAAAAAATTTAGCCTGGGCTTATTTGGGACAAAGTTAGCCATATGTTTTTTTTTTAATTCACAGGTAATTTGTTTATAATAATTAAGGAATCTCATTAATGCCATTTTAAAGAAGGGATTTGTATTTTTTCTTAAAAAATTTGCACAAACATTATACCTTCACAGCACCCTCTACGATTTTTCAAAAATGTAGTGCAAACGATTACTAGGGGGAACCTACAAATCCAGCGAGTTAAAATACCGAAAAAGCAATTTCAAACGAATATAATTTGCTGTATCTCCGGATCAACTCAATGGATTTTGATCTTTCTTTTTTTAATTGGTATGTAATTTTTACGTACATTACAAATATGCAATTTGTTTATAAATTTATTAATTAATAAACAGTCTAATTTGTTTAAACAATTCTTGAAAAAATATTTTTTTTACAAAAATCTATTTTTTTAATCAAAGTATCATTAATGATCACAGAAAAGTTAAAGTACACTTTAATAAATAAATGATTTTTATTAGATAATTATTTATTGAAGATAATTTATTTATTAAAGTATACCTTAACTTTTTCTATGATTAATAGGGATAGTATGATTAAAATCATGGATTTTTGGAAAAAAATTATTTTTTCAAAAATTGTTTAAACAAATTAGCATGTTTATTAATTAATAAATGTCGAGACAAATTACATATTTGGAATGTACAGAAAAATTACATACAAAATAAAAAAAGAATGATCAAAATATATTCAGTAGATCCCGAGATATAGAAAATGATAGTAGTTTTTTGCTTTTTTAGTTTTTGAACTCGTGCATTTGTCGGCTCCCAGCTCCCCCTTCACTTACCACGACTAGTCACCAATTAAACTACCTTTTTAAAAATTCGTGTAAAATACCAGCTTTTCTAATATGTAAAATGACTTTTTCTACAGACAATATTTTTAAAGTTATTCTAAATGTTTTTAAACTACAAAATTTCACAAATTTGGCATTAGGATTTTTGACTATATTAGATAATCTTTTATCGTTTTTTAGTACATTTTGATAGTATCAGTTTTCTACTTTCATTTGGCATACTCAGAATTGACCTATCTTCATTATTTTCTGTCTTGTTATTGCAAAATAAAGGTCTCTGGGGTAAACAATTAGAATAACTCTTAAACTAATTAATGGATCGGTCTCAAATTTTGAGAGTTTGTTAAGTACCCCAATACCCAACTTTGGGTGAAACACTAAAGTTCTAAGGTAGTTTTAGTAAAAGTTATTAACAAATAACGATTTTCACTTATTTTTCAGTTGGCGTAGCAACAAATTAACTTTTTAACTTTCAAAAATCGGCATTTTGAAGGTTTTTTAATGTTCTAAAAAATTAAATTTTGTAATTTTATGTCAACTATTTAGCTTTTGAATGGAGTGCAAAAAATCTAAAAAATCGCGATTTTTGCAATAAATTGTTAATAATTAAAAAACGGAAGCGAACTCTAGGCAGGAAACAGGTAGGTTTTCATCCTATAGGTATACAATAACGTAAAAAAGTACTCAGCTACCTGGATCTTTGAGTGTCCCGAACATGGTCTATTTCTAGCTTATTACCCTGGTCTAACTCCCCTAATAGTAATTTAAAGTCATGTCTAGGTTTATTATCTATCATTATTTTTGAATTGAAATATTTTGTATTGAGGGCAAGGTACGCGAAGTGTACCTTGTCCTCTTTGAATTATTTGGTTATATTGACTGGACTAATGGCAAGCGAGTGCTAATAAAATAATTTTTATAAAGAAACTGCTTTAGTGTTTTTATTATTTATAACCTGTATTTCTTGTAGGGTTCCTTCTGTGAAACGAGTTTCCTTCCACAACTGTGAACAAGATCTAGCATTGCGACCGAAATTTGAACTACCTGCTCGTTTAATGTTCCAAAACGGTGAAAAAGTAGAAGAACAATTTCCTTCTGTATCAGGGCAATTCAGAGCAGATTGGAAGATTGACCTACCCGCTCCTTTAAATTTTCAGGACCGTGTAGAAATTCCTTCCGTGTTAGAGAAGCGTGAACCACCTATTCGTTCAAATTTTGAAACCCATGAAGATGTTCCTTTATCATTGATATCTGAACAAGCCACTAGTTTAAATTTTATGAACCATCAAAAAGCTACCTCTTTATCAGTGAAGTCTGAACCAGTTAAACAAGCCACCAGTTTAAATTTTTTGAACTTTCAAGAAGCTACCTCTTTATCGGTGAAGTCTGAACCAGCTGAACAAGCCACCAGTTTAAATTTTATGAATTTTCAAGAAGCTACCTCTTTATCGGCGAAGTCTGAACCGGCTGAACAAGCCACAAGTTCAAATTTTATGAACTTTCAAGAAGCTACCTCTTTATCGGTGAAGTCTGAACCAGCTGAACAAGCCACCAGTTTAAATTTTATGAACTATCAAAAAGCTACATCTTTACCAGTGAAGTCTGAACCAGCTGCGCATTCCAATTTTTCAAACTCTAAAGAAGTTCCTGCAGTACCTCCGCAGTTTATGGATTTCATGTCGCTAGTACCTCAAAATAGTAAGTGTTATTTATTAGTACGTAAATTTTGGGAATAATATTTTGCCTACATATAACTATACAGGGTTCTTCAGATAAAACTATCCTCCTTAAATAACTTTTGAACCATTGATTTTTAGAAAAAAACGTTAAAACACGTCAAATAATACTTGAAGGGGGAGATATTGTGCCTTATTTAAGCTTGCTTGGAAAGACACCTTTTCACCCCGGAATCATCCCTTAATTTTTTTAAATTACTTCCACCTTTTTTTTATTTTATACATATTTGGATTCTCCTCTTTGTACTGATTTCAAAAATGTATAACACCTGATGCTTAAAGTGATTAGTTTATAAGAAAAATAAATACAAAAGCAAGAAAACTGGATTGAAAAAAATTATTTTTTTAACAATTTTATTACGTACATACAATCATTTAAACATTTACAATGAAGTTTTCACTACAAAAAATTTTAACAATAATTATTCAAATTGAGTGAAATTTAATAAAAAATTTTCCTCTTGGTAAAAGGTATATTAGTTGAAAAAGCCCTAAAGGGCTACAAACACATAAACAAAACGGTTTCGCTCTGTAACAAGAGCATCATCAGTGTTACAAGAACATGGTGAGCCAACAAAAAAATACCAGGTCAAAGCCTTTTAAAAAACCAGACAAAAGTCTAATATAAATAAATACATCGAAAAATCCAAAGGATGGATAAAATTCCTAAGGATACGGTCCTAGGGCAACATATGACTCCCACATGTGGTAAGTGGGTCAAAAGGTAACTAGGTCATTATGTTATAAGAGGTGGCAGGCAACTTCACTACGTCATTATAACATAATGACCTAGTTACCTTTTGACCCACTTACCACGTGTGTGAGTGACATATGTTGCCCTAGGGCCGTATCCTTAGGAATTTTATCCATCCCTTGGATTTTTCGATGTATTTATTTATATTAGACTTTTGTCTGTTTTTTGAAAGGCTTTGACCTGGTATTTTTTTGTTGGCTCACCATGTTCTTGTAACACTGTTGATGCTCTTGTTACAGAGCAAAAACGTTTTGTTCATATGTTTGTAGCCCTTTAGGGCTTTTTAACCTTTAACTACCCGCGCATCAAGTTATAACATAACTACACGCGTGGCGTACTTTATACGCCACAAGAAAATACACTTAAAAACAGCGGATTTGTTTATTTTTTTTTGAAAAAATACATTTAGTTGTTTGTTATAAACCTTATTCGGCATTAGTGAATACTTGGAGTTCCTTCTCAGTAAGCCAATTGGGATTTATAACTGGAATCATGGAATAACTGGATCCCATGATAAATAAAATTACTGATAAAAAGTTTTTTGAAATGTGATTTTTTACATGAGAAAAAGTATTGTTTATAAAGAAAAATATATTTTGTGCCATAATGTCTAAAAAACAATTGAAATATGTACTTATATTACGACTTATATTAATATAATCGTGGCGTATATTGTCCACCACCGGAAACAACAAATAATAAACTGTAAATTACGATCTTCCCAGAACGCCGATTATAACGAAACTAAAACCAAATTTTAAAGCACATTCCAGTGATAGGTTAGAGAGATAAACAAGGTCAAAAATTAAATTTTTAAATATATTTGCAGTAGAATTCTTATATCTGGCGTACAAAATACGCCAGCGCGTGTAGTTAAAGGTTAAAGTAATATACCTTTTACCAAGAGGAAAATTTTTTATTAAATTTCACTTGTAATTAATGGTATACAGCCAACTACAGGAAGTTCTTCCTTGTGGATATTCAAAATGACTTTTGAAATTTTTAAAAATTATTGTTAAAATTTTAAATAATTATGGTTAAAATTTTGAATAATTATTTTTAAAATTTTTGGTAGTGAAATGTTCATTCTAAATGTTATAAAATTGTTTAAAAAATTAATTTTTTATAAAACTAAACACTTCAAGAGTAAACAGTAGCGATCAACAGGTAGCAACAAAATATAACTTCGGGAGATAGTATCATAAACTTTGGCAACAGTGGTAATCTTTGACATTATCTAAGATTAATATTTTGACAATATCATAGTCGCGCTAAATGGAAGTAATAGAAAACGATTTTATTATTAGTAAATAGATATTTATAAAAATAAACCAAAAAGGGGTGAAAATTTTATGTTAAGATAGGTATTTAGAAAGGTATTTGCATGAAATATCTAATAATAAAACAATAATAAATAATCATTTTTTGTTGTGAAGCGAAACAAATTTCGATTTTCGCATAATTTTGGCGTGGTTTTTAACAGGTTCACTGTCCACAGACCACATATGGTCTGTGGACTAAAAGCACTACCAGTTCACAGACCATATGTGGTCTGTTCGTAGATACAATTTTCAGGTTGTTTATAAAAGTGGACGTGAGGAGAATGGCCTTTATTAGACGTGAACTTGACAGAACATATCCCATATATTATAAATAGTGTTGGGACAAAGAGAAAAAAATGTGTAATTTTATCGTAATTGCGATAAATGTAATATCGAAACTAAACACCTACATTTTATTGCGTTTTCACTTTTAGCGAACTAAAAAATGGATATGTAAGATAAAATAATAATATACAATATAATGAAAAGTGAATATTTATTGAAAAAGAAAAAGTATTGAAAAAAAGTTATATGTTCAATGTACTTTTTGGAAACATTGTAGACAATACGGTTTGGTACAGATGTTGCATATTTGTGAAACTCTTTTGGCTTTATTAGTGGCAGCTGCTGATGTTTCTCCTTTTTGACGAAATTCAGCATAGCATCCGGCACACCTACGTCTAGTAATTTTTCCATCTTTTCTATCCAGCGGTTTAAGAAAATGATGTACTTGTGACGAGGTATTGCAGGTGTCTGAACAACGTTTATACCCAAAAGATTTTTCACAATACTCATTTGGGCCTGCAATATTGTACATTTATTTTGCTGGTTCAATTTATTGAACAAATAAACTGTATTTATGATACCCACTCCAAACAGAACATCGACAGCAACTTTTTTGTACCAGGTCAAGGTCTTGCGAATTGGTAGCTAATTTCACGTATTTTGTTCTTAGAACATCCTAAGTTTATCGTAATTGATGAGTTGTCTATGCCATTTCTTATTTGATACAGGGAAAAAATGGATAAAATGAGGAAAGTACGCACATACCACATATGATCTGTGGACTCACGAGACAACTTTTGGTCATTTTTGTTCTATAGAGTCCACAGTCCATATGTGGTATGCTGTAAAACAAATATTTTTTAATTACATATTTATATATTTTACAACATTATTTGTTTATTTAAAGCCAGAAGATATCAATTTTTACAAAAACATAACTGGACTTATGAGCAATTTCCACTCTAAAACCTGGACAGTGAATGGACTTTTTCTTGGAAGGTTTCACTTTATTTTTCGTTTGATTTACTTTTTCCATTTTGTTAAAGTATTGATAATATTTTTAGAATAAAAAATCCTCCTAAAACTTTATATACTCGCATTAGAATTCGAAATATTTTTACGTAAAATATACTTACCTACCTACATATAACTAAAACTCACAATTAACAACAATCTATTCTTTCAAAGAGGCCAACAACTTATACAACAACAACAAATATATAATAAATTAACTATCAATAAAATAAACACTACTTTCCTATGAAACAACAAAAATAAATTCTTAAATGAACACACCACTGCACTGAACAGATATCGATAAAGATGACAGAACAGATTAGAGAAAATCTGACGCAGGTTTGTCAAAATGACAGTGATAATTTCTCTTTGTTGCCTAATTAGTTATTTAGTTATAATATGTTCGATTTCTTGTTAGAAATAAAAAAAATTAGTAGTTCCAAGATTACAGAAAATCTAGGCATGGGATAAAAAGTTTATTTGAAGAAAGTTTATTTTTTTTTCTTCTTAATGACGGTACAGGCTCCTTTTTTCAATATTTTATTTAGTTATAGAGTAATTTCCACGTACTAACATATTTATGAAATTGGGCTCTGTACCTCCATTCTTTATTATATTACGAATATGTGTGCCAAATATCTCGACAAAATATTCAAAATTAGAGCTGCAATCTTGGAACGCGTTTGTTGCTACCTGTTGATCGCTACTGTAGCCTCTTAAGTATCAAGTGTTATACATTCTTGAAATCAGTACAAAGAGGAGAATCCAAATGTCAAATAAAAAAAGGTGGAAATAATATAAAAAAATTAAGGGATGATACGGGGGGTGAGAGAGTGCCTTTCTCGGCAACCTTAAACATGGCATAATGTCTCCCCCTTCATGTATTATTTGACGTGTTTTTGCGTTTTTTCTAAAAATCAATGCTTCAAAAGTTATTTAAGGTGGATAGTTTTATCTGAAGAGCACTGTATATTATTGATCAATTCTGTAATATGTCATAGTATAATGTCACGGATGGACAATGTTACCTTATTTATAAAAAATAGTAGAAACTGGTTAATTATACTCGGTTCGCTCATCCCAGTCCCAACTGTTTAGTAAATTAAGTAATTATTTGTTACTACTTTGCTTAAATTTTGACCGACTGATAGTGGCCGGAAACTAGTATACAACCAAGCATATACTCTGTCTAATATACTTACCGTTGCACGTCATCCGCGTCATAGCCCGTGAAGTCACATGATACCAACACGAAATATTTAGGCGGTAGGTGTGTTCTTTTTAAGAATCATTTTGCCGAGTACACTGGAATTACAGCCACTAGACATATTTTATTATAAACGCGTAGAAATAATATTTGAAGATTTCTATTAATGTTAACTTAAAGAAATACACAATATGTTTCATTTAATTTGTATAAATGGATTATAAAGCGTTTTTATGAAGCACATTTGTTCGAAACACACTGTAACTGTAATCGAAGGAAGGTGACATTTTGGCATAAATTGGTAACATTTATTTGACAGTTGCGGTATTGACACTTCAGATTTGTTTTTATTTTTTACTATAAATATTTATTTTATTATATTTATTATTTAGTTTAACGTAAGATTATAACTTATTTCTTCTTTTCTATTTCTAATGTCTTTATTTATTTACATCGAATATTAATTTGCTTTGTCGTATAATCCACTTCGCAAAAATTATGTGATATATTTGATTTAAAATGAATTTAAGAATTCTTTGTAATTGGGTAACAATGTCAACTTAGATCTCTGACGTAGATCATGTCGTGCAACGGTAAGTATATTAGACGGACTGTACGTGCTCATACTCAATATTTAAATAAAAAAAATATACACTGCATAGTTTATTAGATAACAAAATAAAACTACATCAATAAGTGTATTCTTGAAATCTTGTAGGTAGTCGTTTATATATTAAAATTTAGAGATAGAAAGTTTTTGATAAATACAGTGGTGAGTGCGCTAATAACCGGAAACGCAAAATAATATTAAAAAAGATAGTAGAGGTGGTAAATTATCGGTATAAACCTATAAAAAATGACCACTTACAATAGTTTCCCACATTTATTGACGTTAGCTTTTTTTTTTCGTTTTTTTCGTCCGAGGGAATGGGAAAACTGTATCTGTTTAATTTTTAAATATAAATATTTTAAAAATTAAAGTAAAATTATTATTAAGTAACTCATTCATCATAATCTTTGTTTTTGATTTATTTATCGACGCCTTGCTTCCAAACTCACTCATTCTATTCCTTCTAATAGCTCCGTCAAAATTATTTAAAATTAAAAAAATGTTAATGTCACGTTAACGTCATACGTATGATTAAGGTCAACTGTCTAACGTCTAAAGGTGGGAAACTATCGTAAGTGGTAATGTTTTATAGGTTAATACCGATAATTTCCCACCTTTTTCACCTCCTTTTATTTCACAACGCATTATGTTGTCGCAGGGCCGTAAGTTCGATGTTGGGGACCCCGGGGCAAACGTGATCTGGGGGGGGGGGGTTTACGCCCCAGCGGAAGGGGGGTCCGGAAAAATGTTTGATATTTAACCCCTTGAAAACGCATTTTAATGCATTCCATGACTGAAATTTCTTGTTCCTATTTTAGTTGACCAACACAAAAAAAATTTATAGGCTTTATAGAGACAAACAAGTCAAATACAAGCAATGAAAGAAGAAAATAAACGATAAACGGAAAATGATACGATATTAGCAGAAAGACAAGAAATGAATTTAAAAGAAAACCAATAAAATGAACAGATGGTAAAACAAAATGAGATAATATAATGAAACAATAAGAAGAAAATTTCTTGAACTTAAAAACAGAATGGAAAAATATGAAGATTCGAAGGTTTATTTAGAGAAAATGCAGGAAGAGGTAAATCAGATTGCTGAGGAGATACAGAAAATTGAAAAGGTGGAAGACACATTCCAACATATGCAGAACTTCGATGATTGCAAAGAAATTATAAGAAGCCATCTAAAAGACCGAGCTGCTTAATGGATGAAAATTATTGGATATGTAATTTAGCATGTTAACAATTACAAAAAACAAGGGTTGCCCGATCTAATCTTGTTGTAACTATAATTCATTAATAATTAAAAAATGACATTTTTTTTTATAAATAAAAAAAATCCACCCTGACACATATTATTTAAGATTTTTTGGATCATTCTAAACAAAAAAGGTCTTTTGTAATTTTTCTCTAAAGTTGATCGTTTTCGAGTTATAAACAATTTAAAACTGAAGAAAGGACGAAAGATGACAATTTTCAAGGCTTAAAAACACAAGTAAAAAATATCATTTTGGAAATTACGAAGTACATACATAAATTCAAGTTCAAACCTTTTTTTATCAGGTCTCGATAAGAATTTTAGCCATGTTTTATTCTAAAACATATTTTTTAAATTGTTAATAAGGAAGGTTTATTATGGGGAGACTGGCATTAACAACTAAAAAAACAATTTTTCAGAATAAAATAAGTCCAAAAGACTTATCAAGAACTGATAGAATAAGGTTTGAACTTGAATTTAGGTACTTTCTTCTAGGTACTAATTTCCAAAATGATATTTTTTACTTATGTTTTTGAGCCTTGAAAATCGTCATCTTTCATTCTTTTTTTAGTTTTAAATTGTTTATATCTAGAAAACGATCAACTTAGAGAAAAATTACAACAGACCCTTTTTGTCTAGAATGAACTAAAAAATCTGAAATACTATCTGCCCGGGTCGAATTTTTTTTTTATTTAAAAAAATGTCATTTTTCAATTACTAATTAATTATAGTTAGAACAAGATTAGATCGGGCAACCCTTGTTTTTTGTAATTGTTAACATGCTAAATTACATATCGTCGGTATACTGCGAAAACCAGATAAATGACAAATTTTAAAATATTGAGTTAAGTATACCAAAATTCTCAGCTTTTTACGCTCTAGATACAGGTAAAACCCAATAAATGATACGACTTACCATTCAGCAGATAATTTGTGTAATAAACAAATAAGTTACACCTAACCAACTTTTCATTTTCAAATAAAACAATATATCACTCCTTATTTCCATAAAATCAAAGTTCTGTTGCATGTAAAACCAACTAAGCGCACATATATATTGGACAGACAACAATATATTTCTACTGCTGTAAATCTACCATATTCAGTAAAAAGGTGATAAGTGTCTTTAATACAGTGTGATTTATTTTGATTTACAGGTAAAACCAGGTAAGTGATCGCACCTCGATCTTAAATTTAGGTTTAATCAGCTAGATCTCTTAACTTGCTCAAACTAATGATAGAATTTATTTCTGATATATGCATCTTTCACTAACATATCGAATATCAAACACAACTGGTCCGCTTAATTCAAAATAAAGCACTAAACTTTAAAAACGTTTTTTCTCGATTTCAGTATTTCGACATTTACCTGGTTTTCGTAGAATACCGATGATATCCAATACTTTTTCTCCATTAAACAGATCGGTGCAGATCGGCCTTACATCGTATCTTAGACTACAATGGTAGTTACGGCCCTGTGTTGTCCATCTTTTGCGTTATTTTGCCGTTTATTAGCGCGCTCATCACTGAATACTGTTACGACAGTTTTGATCCTACAAAAAGAAAATTCTCTTGACGTAAAAGAAGAAGTATTAAGTACGAGAATATTCGAGATGCCATCGAATATCCAGAAATGTCGAGTGAAGTCTTGAATGTCAGAAAAAGGAAGTTGACATTCACAGAAATATTATGTATTTCAGTTTTTGAAGTTTATGGTTATCATAAAGTGTAATTATTGTAAACAAGTTGGTTTCTGAATAAATTGATTTAAACGAAGTGCAACAATACACTCAGATTATTCATGATTGTTCTGCTTTTTTTCAATTAAAGAAGTCTGCAACAGTAAGTTTAGTTGATCTATAAATATCTTTCTAATAATCTTTTCATCTATCTTTTTTTAGTTTATTTAAGTAGTTTTTAATATTTTTCATGTAACATTTCATATCTCTACTTAATTATAAAATATTCAGAAAAGAATTTATACGAATTATGTTAACATTATCAGACGGATGATTTGATGATTAATAACCAACGAACTGTCAATACTTTAACTTTGTCTAATGTGGCTCTACTCTCCATATATTTGTGATTATTTTTCACATCCTTTATTGCTGTCAATAAAGTCACAAATGTCATCAATTTGTCAGCGAGTAAAAATACTTTAAGGTTTAGGTGGTATGCATTGTGTATAATATAATCAACTTTTGAATAAAAACAGGCTTCATCCAATACATCAGTTTTCTAAAGATTCAAAGATCTCAACATAATATTTTGTTCTAAAATGATCTAATAACATTTTAACCTTAAAGAGAACATCCTCTCCTGGATTCAAGTTATCAGGTAAATGTAACAACTAAAATATTTTGATATCAGTCACGAGACATCTTCTTCTAGTGCCGACTCCACTAATGAAGGTTGGCTATAACCATTGCAAATTTGTTTATATTTTCTCATCATCATCATCATCATCAATGGCGTTACAACTCTTCTTGAGTCTTTGCCACGTTTACTATTGCCTTCCATGTTTGTCGGACCAATTCCCATTTTCGCACTCCCATTTTCTCTAGATCTTCTTTGATTGCTTTTTAATCTTTTTTCTCGGCCGTCCCAGTGACCTTCTCCCATCTGGCCGTTCCCAGAACACATTGTTTATAAGGCGATTGTCGTTACTGCGTATCACATGCCCTGCCCATCTGAGTCTATTGGCCTTTATATATCTGACTAGATTTTCCTTTCCGAATAGAGACTCGTTATTGTATCTGCGCCTCCATTCGTTTGTGACGCTGTCTCTGCAAGGGCCATATATCATTCCAGTCCATGTTTCGCTTCATTTCCAGTTCCAACAGTCCATGTTTCGCTTCCATACGCGACTGCTGGTCGTATTATGGTCTTATATATGTGGATTTTCTACCTATTGAAAGAAGTTTTGACTTCATTAGATGCTGCATTGCAAAGAAAGATCTGTTTCCTGCCATTATTCGCGTTTCAACTTCTCGCTCTATTTTGTTGTCATTTGTGATTGTTGCTCCTAGATATTTAAATTCTTAACCACTTCGAAGTTGTGATCGTTTATAGTAATGTTTTGCCTTATTCGCCGTCGTTCTTGGTTTGAGACGACCATGGATTTTGTTTTGTCTTCATTTATTTTTAGACCTATGTTTAATGCAGCTTCTTCAAAGCTCGAGAAAATATCCTTAATTTCTAATGTTGATTGTGCCACTGCGTCTACGTCATCGGTAAAGGCGAGTATGATTTTTGCTTCCCGAGCAGTTATGTCTGGTTTGATTTTTGGATACATTTTTTGCATGACATAATTCTAAGACCAGTTTAAACAACAATGGGAACAATGGATCTCCCTGTCTCAGTCCAGAATTTACGCAGAAAGCATTTGATATTTCCCCAATATTCTAACTTGTGCAAAGGAGTTACTTACACAGATTTGTGTTACCGCAGCTAGTTCCTTGGGTACGCCGAGCTCGATCATTCTCTTCCATAATGTTGCACGATTAATTGAATCATAAGCCTGTTTGAAATCTATAAAGATCTGATGCACGTCCTGATTATATTTCCAAGACTTTTCAAGCATTTGTCTTATTGAAAATATTTGATCAATAGTCGATCTTCCAGGCCTGAAACCACACTGGTAGTCACCAACTATTTCTTCGGCGCATGGTAGGAATCTTTTTAATAATATCGAAGCCAATATTTTATACGTAGTGTTGATTAGTGAGATTCCTCTGTAATTCATTCATGATTCCTTTTTTCCTTACTTGGGTATTGGTACAATAATATTACCACATCATTCTTTCGGCATTATTTTCTGTTGCCAGGCGTTTTCTATTAATTGATGGATTTTACTTATGAGTTCATGACCGCCTGCTTTTAATTAGCTCGGCATCAATATTGTCCAGGGGATTTATCGTTTTTAAGCGTTTTTATGGCATGCGTAATTTTTTCCATGCTTGGTGGGGGTATTTCTAATTCGGCCGTTTGATACTCATGTTCTCCGTTGTTTCCACCATTTTCTGCTTTTCTTAAAAGCGTCTGTGTTGTTAACCCTTCCAGTCGCGAATGTTTTTCAGCCAGAATGTTTGTCGTCTAACAGGAACCTTTTTTCCTTCGATTTTACCCTTCATAATTAGATGTAACAACCCCTACTTATCATTTCTAAGCATGGGCCCCAAATACGCTGTTTTCTCCTTTTAATGGTGGTCAAAAGTTCTCTGTCATTCCCTTAATGATACATGTATTTTTGATTTGATTTTGTTTTTCCTACATCAGTCTAAAATTAAATTATAGAATGACTAGATTAGGCTTGTAACCTTAAGAGGCAACAGTAGCGCGCAGAAAACGCGGTCCAAGATAGCGACTGTAATTTTGAATATTTTGTCGAGATAGTTGGCACACATATTCGTAATATAATAAAGAATGGCGGTACAGAGCCCAATTTGAGAAATATGTTAGTACGTGGAAATTACTCTATAACTAAATAATATATTGCAAAAAGGAGCCTGTACTGCCATTAAGAAGAACAAAAA
The DNA here is from genome assembly GCF_917563875.1 of Diabrotica virgifera virgifera. Taxonomy (NCBI): domain Eukaryota; kingdom Metazoa; phylum Arthropoda; class Insecta; order Coleoptera; family Chrysomelidae; genus Diabrotica; species Diabrotica virgifera. The sequence continues at coordinate 139,507,472 of NC_065443.1, forward strand.
AATACACTTTCTTCAAATAAACTTTTTTATCCCATACCTAGATTTTGTGCCCCATTGCATCTACTAAAAATCGATTTTCTATAACAAGAAATCGAACGTGTCTGACTCGGCAACATTTAGCACGCCGATGAGTATAAAAATTATTATTTTTGATAGTATAATGTCACTGTCAGTGTCGAATTACCGACCCACTGTTGGCCTCACTGTTGAAAGTTCGCAGAACTTTCGAAAAATAAATATATTGATGACGCGCTACTGTTTACTCTTAAATGATTTTCATTTTGATTGTCTGTATACTTGCCTTACCGTAGTGGGGTAGGTATACAGTGATGAGCGCGCTAATAATTCGTCAAAATAACACAAAAGATGGAAAAAATAATACATTGTGAAGTAAAAAGAAATGGAACTAGTAGAGGTGGAAATTATCGATATAAACGTATAAATTAACATAACATTACATAGTTTCCCACCTTTAGATCTATGGAGGAGTATGACAACTGTCACTGTGGCAGGAGAATTTTATAAGATACTTCTGTCCCAGACGTCTAAAGGTGGGAAACTATATACGGGGGTGTCCAGAAACTCGACCGACAAACAAAGACAGGAGATTCCTCCTAGTTCGAAACTTGTCCTTTCACCTAGTCCGAAAATGCTTCTTAAGGGAGCTAGAGCTCTTTGAAGATGGCGTCTTGTAATTAGTTTTCCTTAAATACCTCCAGAACGCTTATAGTTAGAAAAACGAAAATTGGTACACATATTTATCTTCCAGAGATAAATCGATTTCATCCATTGTGAATTTCTAGTACCAGTCATAGGCGTCCGTTTTGGGTGGGGCAACGGTTATTTTATCGCATAATTTTTTTGTCTTAAACTTTTACGCATTATTGATGCTGGATTTTTAAATTGTGAGGTATTCTAGTACTAAAAGGTTACTCTTGCTTTAAGTCGATAGAACACACCGTTTTCTAGAAAAATCGTTTTGAAAATTTTTAGTTTCCTGAATTTGAAAAAAAAAAATTGAAAAAAAAATTGAAAAAAATTTTCACAAAAAAAAACGGTGTATTTTATCAACTTAAAGCAAGAGTAACTTTTAGTGCTAGAATACCTCATAATAAATTCTTAAAAATTAAGACAAAAAAGTTATGCGATAAAATAACCGTTGACCTACCCAAAGCGGACGTATATGACCGGTACTAGAAATTCACAATTAATGAAATCGATTCATCTCTGGAATATAAATAAACGTACCAGTTATCGTTTTTCTAAATAGTTTTTTTTTTAATCTTTTTTTTTGATATTCAAAAAACGAAAAATTTTCAAATCGATTTTTCTAGAAAACGGTGTATCCCATCGACTTGACTACGTTTTAGTTCTATAATACCTTACATTTTAATAGTCCAGACTCCAAAATGCTTACAAATTAAAAACAAGAAAGTTATGCGATAATATAACTGTTGCCCTACCCAAAACGAACTGGAAGATAAATATGTGTACCAATTTTCGTTTTTCGAAATAGAAGCGTTATGGAGATATTTAAGAAAAACTAATTACCAGACGCCATCTTAAAATAGCTCTAGCTCCTTTAGAAAGCATTTTCAGACTAGATGAATTGGGTTAAATTGTCTTAAAATTATGTGAGGAATCTCCTGTCTTCGTTTGTCGGTAGAGTTTCTGGACACCCTGTATAATGTAAAGTTAATTTGTACGTTTATATCGATAATTTCCACTTCTACTAGTTTCATCTCATTTTAGTTCACAATGTATTATGTTTTCCGTCTTTTGCGTTATTTTGCCGGTTATTAGCGCGCTCATCACTGTATAGGTAATCAACCCTTGCAGGAGAAAAGTGTGACCCTTGACCCTTATCCAAAAATGTTTATTATGATTAATTTAAAAAATTTATGTTGAAGCAAAAAATGTTTTCTATATTATTAACAAAGAGGTCGGTTAGGCTTGGATAGATTAACCTTAGATAAGATAAGATGTAACCACTTACTTCGTTTCCGGCTGCATGGTTTAATCCTAAAGCCAAAAAAATGTAGCAATGAAATCAGTGGGCAGTGAGTAGGATGTGGGATTGTGGGATTGAAGTATGGCAACTTCTATCCTTTGTATATTAATTTCTTGGAGTTGCATGAACACCCATTTTCCATTACTTACAGTTGAGTCCGCGAGTTTACCCGTGCGTCATCATTTAAAGCATACGAAATAAGTCGGAAATTTACTAAATATTATATTATCGGATATTATTCCGATCACGGGTTATAGTATAAAATTTGACGTTATCAAATAAATAGAATGTCAAATGTAAGTTTTGCTTTAAAATTTTGGTGCACAATTACAGCTACATTTGAAGTAGCTTAATCAATTATTTTATTATCATTGATTAATAAATAAATAAACAATTTATAAAATAATTCAATAACATATTTTCTTTTTGTTATTTTATTCACTTTGGCGGAACCTTAAACACAAGCATTCAACTGTGTCAACAATGAGGTTACCTTTGTACGTTGTCAAAATTTATCGTAAAATAACATAAACTTATTACAAAATTTCTAACTCCAATATAAAATTAGTTGTTAAAACAACTGTTTGTATACTATAAAAAACTTCATAATGAAAAAATTCGACAAAATAACAGCAAAAAATTTAACAAACTGACAGCCACAAAAGTAAACAAACCAAAACGTCAGAAATTGTACTTAAAATATGTGAAGACATCCCCAATCGTCTTTCTTTGTGCCTATCTCTTTTCAATGCACTGAGTCTAAATCGTTCATAAAAATAACATGTGTTTTTACTTAATAACAGGCGGCAGCTGGTTTGTCATTAATTTCATTCGTGGAAGAGCATGATGCTAAATAAAAAGTACATATGTGTTTTATCTCGCCAGGTATTAATGACGCACGGGTAAAGACTCGCGGACTCAACTGTATTCATCATTTGTTAATAATATTTTTTTTTCATTTTAAGATACCCCTGAAGATATTATGTTAGAACCGGATCCAATACCGACAGTGGATATTACATTAGAACCTAGAGACGAACACGTTGATGAATCATTAATAGTACGATTAAAAGAAATTTTTCCACAAGCTTGCCCCGATTATCTTCGAAAGTTGTGTCGCGGCAAACAGTGGTCTGAATTCGATAATTTAGTAACTGTGTTATTATCAAATGAGTACCCTCAAAGACCTGAAAGAGTTCCCAGTCCTCCGAAGGAGTTAGATCTCGATGAACAATTAAACATAGTAAAAGAATTATTGCCGGACGCAGACCCGACGTATCTTAGGTATAAATGTGAAAAGATTGGAAATGATGTAGAGGCATTGAATGCCTTTATAAACGAAGCAAGAGAACTAAAGAACTATCCAACTTTGAAAGAGTATTTAAGAAAACAAAAGTTCACGGCACAAATAAAGCAATATACAGAAGAATTTAATGTGGAAAATTTTGTAGCATTGTTTCCAAATCCAGAGCAGACCTTTAATGATCCAAATAGAACTATTGATGTGGATTATCGTTCTGAACCGTACGTCACTTATTTCTTTCAAAGTAGGTATGACAGAATATCTGTAAAGATTATACGGTCTGTACTAGCACAAACTAAATTTAATATCCTAGCTTCCGACAAAATATTACAATCTAAATGTAAAACAGGCGAGGTGATGAAGTCACGTAGAAAAATGTATCGTCATGAAAGTCCTCCTCAAAATATTCTTCTCTTGCAAAACCTGGCTTATTTAACTCACAAAGAGGAAATAGAGCAGTACATTAAAGAAGCAAAAGGAAAGGAAGAAGCTGAACGCAAAAATGCCAAAGAGAACGGTTTAATGAATGAATGTAAGTGCTGTTATGACAATGAAGTCATGCCTAAAGATTCATTTAATTGTCCAAATGGCTGTGTTTTTTGTAAGAGCTGTATCAAAAAGAGTTGTGAAATATCTATGGGAGAGGCTAAGACTGAAATTATGTGTTTGAATGGTTGTCCAATAGAATTTACTCTACATACGCTACAGTTGGTACTTTCGCCAAAATTATTTTCAAAATTAGCACAAAAGAAAGCATTAGCTGAAGTCAGAGCAGCAGGTAAGTGTAATTTATTTTTAATCAAGCTTACAATAATTCTTCTTCATGTGCCTTATCTTTTAAGGACATTGGCGATCATCATGGCCGATTTTAATATGTCTGCTGTAGTTCTCTTCCTCTTCTTCTTCTTCTTTTTGAGTAGACATGACTGTCTGTTTTTCAATGTGCCTCCAGTAATCCTTGTCATTTCATCATTTTCGTGGTTTTCCCACTGATCGTCTTCCTATTGGGGAACCGTCTCTCGCCGCCGTCTATTTCTTGTCATTCGTCTTATGTGGTCGTTCCATTATACTCTTCTGTTTTTTACCCAGTCATTAATGTTCTCCACCGTGCATCTCCGTCGTATATATGCACTTTTAGCTCTGTGTGACATCCAAATATAGATAAATATACATATAGTCCATTCTTTCACGGTTTTTGCTCTAAATTTTAAAGAACCGCTTGGATTGACATGAAATTTGGCATACGTATAGCTTACATGTCAAAGAAAAAAAGTGATATTGTGTCGATGTGTGCTTTTGCCCTGGGGGTGACTTTAACCCCCTCTTGGGGTGAAAAAATATATGTCCAAAATAAGTCCGGAAATGGGTAAACTGACTAATTTTAAGTAACTTTTCTTCTATAGAGCTTTTTCGCCAAGTCAACACTTTTCGAGTTATTTGCGAGTGAATCTGTTCATTTTTCAACAAAATAACCACATTTTTAGACGGTTTTTCGCAAATAACTCAAAAAGTAAGTATTTTGTCGAAAAAAACGTTCTTAGCAAAAATAAAGCCTATAAAAAAGTAAAAAGAATGGTGTACGCGTTAGGTTTCTGGATCTCGTAGAACCAGAGTTATAGCCAATGAAAAATAGATTCATATTCACCAAATTTCAAATACAATATTTCGACGTAAAATATCCAAAAAATTAAGCACTTTTTGGGAAAAACCCGTTATGGCTTTTTTAAAGTGTTTAAAAAAAGCTTTATTTCTGTTTTTACAAAAAGTTTCTAACTTTAAATTTAAGCAAGTTACGCTCAAAATAAAGTTGGTCCCTTTTGTTTTTGCAAAAAAAAATCGGGAAGACCACCCCCTAATTAGCAACTTAAATGAAATTAATCGTTACCGCTCCGCAAATTATTTTAATTATGTTGTGTTTATATGATCTGTAAGTTTCATCGATTTAAAGTGCTTATTTTTGAAAAAATTTGGTTTCAAATTAAAATTTTTAAAAATTTAAATTTTGAAAAATATGCTTTTTTCAAAATAACTTAAAAATTGTTAAGAGATACCAAAAATCTCGAAAAACAAAAAAAGTCAGATTTGCTTTTCTGAATATCATGTATTTTTTTGTTTTTCTCTTAGACAAAAATTGATTGAGATTTGGTGTTTCTAAATTTGCATACATTCGTGATCAGTGACTCGTTCAACCCCTTTTAACTACAGCCCTTTCAATAATAAGGACTTTGAACCGATGAAACTTACAGATCATATAAACAATATATATACGAGTCAAGAAACTTGTGAAGTCGTAACGATTAAGTTCATTTAAGATACTAATTAGGGGGTGATTTTCTCGATTTTTTTACCAAAACCAAAAGGGACTAACTTTATTTTGACCGTAACTTGTTTAATTTTGATGCTAGATTTTTTTTTATAAAACAAAAATGAAGCTTTTTTTAAACACTTTAAATAAGTTGTAATGAGTTTTCCCCGAAATGTGCTTCATTTTTGGTTATTTCACGTTAAAGTATTCCGTTTGGAATTTGACGAATATGAACCTATTTTTCATTAGCTATTACTCTGCTTCTACTAGGTGTAGAGACGTGATATATACACTATTTTTTTAAATTTTTTACAGGCTATATTTTTATTAAGAATGTTTTTTCGACAAAATACTTACTATTTGAGTTATTTGCGAAAAACCGTCTAAAAGCGTGGTTATTTTGTTGAAAAAATGAACATATTCACTGCCAAATAACTCGAAAAGTATTGACTTAGTGAAAAAACTCTATAGAACAAAAGTTACTTAAAATTAGCCAGTTTATCGATTTCCTTACTTTCTTTGGACGAATATTTTTTCACCCGCAAGAGGGGTGAAAACCACCCCCAGGGCAAAAGCACATATCGGCAGAATATCACTTTTTTCTTTGACTTGTTAGCTATGTGTATGCCAAATTTCATGTAAATCCAAGCGGTTCTTTAAAATTTAGAGGTTTTGCAATATTTTACCGTTAAAGAACGGACTAATAGGTATTTTAGTTACTTGTACATTACTGTAATTTCTTAGTTAGTCATTAAGAAACTCTTCTACTGAATAATATGGTCTTTTAGATAGATGGGATTTTGTCATTTTACGGAACTAGGGGAAAGATGTTGCAGATTTAATTTGTAAAGGGAGATGGCTGTATAGTTTTTTTGCGGAATATAATATAGATTTCTTTACTAACTCGGTGTCTGAATATGTTCATTTTTTCAACAAAATAACCACGCTTTTAGACGGTTTTTCGCAAATAACTCAAATAGTAAGTATTTTGTCGAAAAAACATTCTTAATAAAAATATAGCCTGTAAAAAATTTAAAAAAATAGTGTATATATCACGTCTCCACACCTAGTAGAAGCAGAGTAATAGCTAATGAAAAATAGGTTCATATTCGTCAAATTCCAAACGGAATACTTTAACGTGAAATAACCAAAAATGAAGCACATTTCGGGGAAAACTCATTACAACTTATTTAAAGTGTTTAAAAAAAGCTTCATTTTTGTTTTATAAAAAAAAATCTAGCATCAAAATTAAACAAGTTACGGTCAAAATAAAGTTAGTCCCTTTTGGTTTTGGTAAAAAAATCGAGAAAATCACCCCCTAATTAGTATCTTAAATGAACTTAATCGTTACGACTTCACAAGTTTCTTGACTCGTATATATATTGTTTATATGATCTGTAAGTTTCATCGGTTCAAAGTCCTTATTATTGAAAGGGCTGTATTGAAAGGGCTGTAGAAAAGACTGCAAATACAAAATAAGTGATTTATGTGATCGTTCATGGATATTTTTTCATTTTTCCAACTTTATATAAACAATGGTTTTATAGAATTAACTTGCACGGCCGATAAATACATTGGATTTTTAATCCAGTTCGATCCAAGGTCTTGGTTAAATTGTATTTTAGAATAAAGATAATGCAGTTGTTTTATAGTGTGGTAATAATATTACCAACTTAAACAAAGGTTTTGTGCGGCCCGGTTGGATTAGACGTTGTTCTACATTTTCTTAAAAATTTCAAATTTCTCTTTGTGACTATTTTTATGCTTTTTTGTAGGTATCGATGAGCTCGAGTCATGTCCATTCTGTGACTTCGCGAGTATCCCGAACACTGAAGATAAAATTTTCCGTTGCCTCAATCCTGATTGCATGAAGGAGTCCTGTAGATTATGCAAAGAAGAAAACCACGTGCCTTATAAGTGTGATGAAGTTGAAAAGGATGATGACGTTAAAGCTCGCGTTTATGTCGAAAATAAAATGACAGAAGCCTTGCTACGCAAATGTTACAAATGTGCCAAGAGTTTCTTCAAAGAGGAAGGTTGCAATAAGATGACTTGCGTCTGTGGAGCGACAATGTGTTATGTATGTAAACAACCAGTCAAAGATTATAAACATTTCAATGGTTTGGGAGGAGATAAATTTGAACTGTGTCCATTATACAGTGATTCCAATGAAATCAATCGGAGTAATGTTCTCAAGGCTGCCGAAGCTGCAAAATCTAAAGTTGATCCAAACAAACTAAAGGTAAGTATAGTACCTCCGCAATTAGGAAGTACCAGCTTAAATTTTCATTTTTGAAAATCTCCAACCCGAACGGTCTTGACGCAGCCACGACACTGCCCGGCATTAAGAAATCACCATCAACTACTTCTAGATAATAAGAGCGTTCGCGGGTACCTGTCAGCGACTAGTCGTTGACAATTCCTAACCTCACCTAATATAAATACTACCGTTAAAAGATAAATAAACAAGGTATATTTACTTTTAATTAATATTAATAACTAATTATTAAATTATAGTAGGTAAATATACCTTGTATATTTATCTATTAACGATATTATTTATATTATTTTAAAGTGCGCATGCGATTTGCTGACAATTTGTCGCCGACAGTTACCCGCGAACGCACTTAATATTTGGAACTAGTAAAGATGCGCGGTATTATTAATGTGTTTTCGGCTTACTCTGTAAAATTTCCTCTAAAAGATTCATTTAACATCATCAGTTACATTAAGGAACATTTCACGTGAAACCGACAACGAAAATAAAGTAAAGTAGTGAAATTTGTTCATATCTTGATCGAATTACCTCTAGTAGATATGAATGTAAACAATATTTTGTTTGTAGGGGAGAGTTGGATACAACGGGATAGTCGGATAAAACGGGATACCTAGCCTAGAGACATAACTAGTGCTGCTATCAATCGGACTACTACGAAAACTTGTTCTCAGTCGTCATTTTAACGTTTTCAGTTCGTTTTACCTCGATGAACCACTATTTGATGAAAAGTTGTGTTTAGAATTGTTTGACTCTATTTTTTTGGTACTTTGTACTTTTAAGTGCGTTATTTTCTACATTATATTGCCTACATATATAAAAATATAATTCCGGTGACTATTACATTTAATTAAGCACTCATTAATGAATATTCTCATGTGTAGTCTATCTAATTTTACTTTCACGTTTAGGCAGGAGCCATTTTTGTTTTGAAAAATGTCCAATGAGTTGGACAAAGCGGGACACATAAGTGGGATAAAATGGGATACAGTTTCTTATGTCCCGGTTTATCCACCTATTTATTTGTTGGCCTATTAATTTTTTAAATAGCGATATGAACCGTGTTCTCATAATGCAGAAAAGAACAACATATTTTTATGTAACTTTTGTTCTGATATACGTACATAGTCTTAAATAAAAGGTCTTATTTTTCATTTTGCAATACAACACAAAAATCACCTATTTTTAAGTTTCTGACTACTAAAGATACTGTTTTTTCAAGAGTAAATTTTGCTTCGCAGTCTTATGTCTACTTAATTATACTTTTTAGATAATTTTATACAAAAAAATTCAATATGTATTGTGAACCTGTCCCGTTTTATCCAACCATGGTATGCTAAAACGGGATGTGTAGGACTTTACTAAATATTTTTTTTTACATTTTTCCAGTCATTAAAAATAGCTAAAAATATGTTTTTTTGTGTGCTTGAATAAATGTTATACCTATAAAAAATAATAACATGATTTCTTTAACATATTTTCCGTAGTAAAAATAAACAATAATGGTATCGGGTTTTGTCGAACTCTCCCCTATTATCCTTGATTCCCGAGATATGGACTTATAAAAAAAGAATAGGTGGAAACGTCCATTCACTGTTTACTTCCTTTGAAGGGGAGGCCGTTATACAAATGTAAACATAACGTTTTTAACGTTAGTTGTTAATAAATTCCTTTCAAACTACGTATAGTCAATTTATATTTTTAAACATTTTATTCATTTAATATAATTAAATTCACTCATATCAAGTGATATTTATATTTTATTAATAATTCAACATTTAGTTTGACTTTGACGGATCTGTCAAGCTACGCAACGTACGCTTTGTTAATACATACGTAGGAAAAATAAAAGAATACCCATGAACGAACATATAAAACACGCTGTATTTTCCTGTCACCGTGTCATACAAAAAATTGGCCAGCGCAGGTACATATAATAATTATTATTACGTGTACCTACTTGCGCTGCGCAATTTTCTTTGTGATACGGTGACAGGAAAATACAGCGTGTTTTATATGTTCGTTCATGGGTATTCTTTCATTTTTCCGAATGTACTGATGTGATCTTGATTATTGATATGAGATAATATTCTTATATGTTACTTAATTTAATCAATGTATTAATACTAATCCAATTAATTAACCAGATCACATATCAATATGTTTTCAATCTCAGGGCGAATTATAAATTAATTACTCACTTCCGTGGCTTCTAAATATTTCTTAATGGTTCCTAATCGGGATAGAAAAGAAAAGAGTAAAAAAAATACACATATGGGTTACAATTATAATCAAAATATTTTTTATTTTATTTAAAAGGCAACCAATGCTTAATATTTGCTATTTCTTATTATTCTTAAACATAACATTTACAAATGGGAATCTTATTTCCTTTTGGTTTTCAATTGAAAGTTTTTATTAACATTTAACTATTAGGAGTTATTAGGAACAAATCTATTTAAGTTTGATGAAGCTTTTCTGATATTATTGATTATGTTATTCAATTTTTTATGTGGAATTTAATACGAAAAACCCATACATTCATGTCCAAACAAATGAGACTGACCTTTTCCTGGTGAACTGAAAATGTCCTCACACAAAACCCTTTCCTGCTATCCTTGGCTGCGATCAAACCTCGTCCTGGCTTCCAGTGATGTTCTCCTTTGAAAAACTAGCTCGAATAGCTCTCGTTCCTGCTTTTGTCGTGATGCTGTGTTCTACCTTTTTCGAAACTGCTATCAGCTACCGGGACACTCTGGGCTCAAGGAGGTTCTTTTACTCTCGACCTGGCCTACTTCTCGTTCCACGATAGATACTCCACACTCACGGAACTACACCGGCTTTCTCACTCCTCGAACACTACCGTCTACTACTCGACTTCACTTCTCGACAGCTCAAAACATTCTGATCTCTATTTGTCATTCATTCCCCTACTTTCTAAATATCCCTTCCAGATTCACAAATCAAAATTCCACCACCAACTCTCATTCGCAGTATTCCTCAAAACCAATTTTTAAACTTTCTAAATATGCTTAATGGATTTCAAAGAAAATAGTTAATTCCCATTCTAAAATTACTTTCTACTATATACAAATTTTAATGACCTATTCTCTATTTCCACTTAGTCTTATTTAGCATCGGCTAATGATCGATCCTTCCGCGAACAACGATAATGACCTATTAACGATTTCACTTGAGTCTTATTTAATCACTTCTTAAAATTAAATATAACAATTTGTTGTATACAGGTTGTTCTAAATTTATATGCCCGTGGTTGAGAAAATTGAAAATATTTTATATTAAATTGAATTCTGTTTATAATTATCAAATTTTAATTTTCATATCACATAGAAATATAACAAATCCCCGCCTTGTATTCGATAAAATTTATCTGCATTTTTAAATAAATTTTCTCGAGGCAAAACCAACTCCCTGTATATTTCCTTACTTTAATCTACGTCTTATACCCCTTCTTCTTGTATTACTCTAATTAGTCCCACCTGTAGAGTAATTGTTTCCTTTTTTTCAATGTCCTCATCCTGTGTTAGAGTGTCGGCTATTATGTTGTTTTTCCCTTTTTCCCATATCAATCTTCTGTCTTTTTCCTCAGATTTTTCACATACTTTTACCGTGTATTCTGCATCCTCGTTTTCATATGCCTCCTCTTCAAATGCCACTGTTTCGATCATATCTTTTTCGCTTTCATTTGTTAGCTTTATTTCTTCTTCTCCTGAGCTCATCTCTTCTTTTGAGGAATCCCAGTTTTCTTTTGCTTTTGATACTCTCAATTTTTCTTCTTCTGGGCTCAACTCTTCTTTTGAGGAGCCACAGGTTTCATTTTCTTTTGTCTTTTTCTGACTTTTTCTCCCTTTTCTTCTTTGTCCTTGCTTCGTTGCCAAATTCATTTCCACTGTTTGTTCTTTACCTGATTCGTCCGTATTTTGTTTCTCCTGTTCCTTGTCCTGTTCTTCTTCTTTTTCTTCTGTTAGATTCATCGTATTATTTTTAAAATCTATCACTACATGTTTTTCTGCCAATTCGTCAACTCCTACTATCATGTCATGTGACATGTTTGGCATTATTACACATTGTAGTGCATACATCTTCTTACCCAGTCGTACTATTACTCGTATGCCTTCATTTATAGTTGCCAATGTCCGTTTGTTTGCGCCCACTAAATTTACCCTAGGTATTTTGTAAATTAAATTTGTTAAGTTAACTTCTTCTATTAGTTTTCTGTTGACCAATGTTATTTCGGATCCAGTGTCTATCATAATTTTAATTGGTTTCTCGTTGATAAATCCATCCACAAATTTTAAATTAACTCCATTTTTCTTTTCGTTGTTTCCTGCCAATTTAATAAACTCCTTGGGGTTACAAAAGATTCCTGTTTGATTTTTGGTTTTTAGTGAGCGCCGTCGTGAAAAAACGCCGGTTGCTCATCGTTGTTTATATTTTCGTCATAATGTCTCTCTCCGTCATATTCATTTGTCTGGGTATTATTTACTTCTCTTCTATTTTCTCTTGGTCTGTCGGATCTGTTTCGGTTTTCTCGATATCCCTGTTCATTTTGTCTACCATTATTTCTGTTTTCTTGATTTGAGCGTGTGGTGTTTCTATTCTGGTATTCTCGATTTCTGTCCTCATTCCATTGCCTATTTCTTTGTTCATAATTTCCTCTTCCGTTGTCTCTATTTTCGTTTTCCCTTCTGGGATTAAAATCTCGTCTTGTATAGTCCCTCCTATTTTGATTTCTATCTCTGTAATCCTGTGTTTCTCGGGGCCTGTAATCTTCTCGCGACCTTCTTGATTTTCTTTCTCTTAAACGTGATTCTCTTATTTGTAGGAATTGGCATAAACTATCTATGTCTTTGTAGTTTTGCAATGTGATATGGTCTTCCAGCGTTTCTTCGAAATGTCTTGCAATCAGTTCGACTAATTGTTCCGATGAGTAATTATATTGTAAATGTTTTGCGTTATAGTAAATTTGTAATGCATATGTCCTTTCTGATATACCCATCCTATCATTGTATTTCCCATTTTGCAATTCCTTGTTAATTTCCAATTGTTGGACTTTTCCCCAGAAATAATTCAAAAATTTTTGTTCAAATTGTTGCCAACTGTCAAATTCTTCTTCTTTGCAATCGAACCATAGGCTTGCTTCATATTTTAGATGGTTTCTGATAGTTTCTTTTGCTGTTTCGAAATTTCCGATGTGCTGTATTTTCTTTTTCAGGCTATTTATGAACGGCACTGGGTGTAATATTCTTACATCCCCGCCAAACCTTATCTTCACGTCATCTGTGCTATGTATAACCATTTCTCTTCTTTCTCCTACATTTTGTTGAATATTGATTTCCGCAATCTTTCTTTCCATTTCTTCTCTGATTGCTTGAATAGCGTTTTCAAACTTGTTTTCCAAATTTTCTAGTTCCTTTTTCTGGCAATTCGTTAACTCCTTCATTTTATTTTGAATTTTCATTTCTTGTTCTTTCATGTGGTCCTTCATTCTCATTTCTTGTTTTTGCATGTGATCTTTAATTTTCATTTCATACTTTTCTATGCGTTCCTCTATTTTCTTATTGTTCTCTTCTATCGCTTGTTTTGTTTCCTGTTGATTGTCATCCATTTTTTTCTCCACTTTATCCATTTTCTGTTCCATTTTTTGTTGTGTTTCCTCCATTTTTTGATCCACTTTATCCATTTTCTTTGATGTTTCTTCCTGATTTTTATCCATTGTCCTTTTTGCTTCATCCATTGCTAGTTTTGTTTCCTCCTGATTTTTATCCATTGTCCTTTTTGCTTCATCCATTTTTTGTGACTGGAGTTGCATCAGTTGTAATAGTTTATCTATTCCTGATAATTCTTGCTGTTCTGATGCCATGATTGTCTTGTCTAAAATATCTTCTTGGTCTGAATGTTCTTTTTGTTTTTTGTTGTCCTTGCTTTGGCTTCTTGTCACAGACATTTGTTTTCAAGAAGTACTGTCCCCGCCAAATATGAAATTTTACTAGTATGTTACCAAGACGACTTTTTCTCACCCAAATATTATAAATTGTCAATAAATATATCAAATGTAAATATCGTAAAAATAAAATATTAAATCAGTTATGTAAAATTTGTACCTAAAGAGATCTAAAATTTTATGTTATCAAATGTAAGTATCTCACTTTTTACCACAGGCATATAAATTTTCAAATACCGGCTTTACTCTTTCTATCCTTCAAATTTGCCACTAGAAATACTTTACAATGCTTTCCACGTTGGACGACAGTTGATGTGATCTTGATTATTGATATGAGATAATATTCTTATATGTTACTTAATTTAATCAATGTATTAATACTAATCCAATTAATTAACCAGATCACATATCAATATGTTTTCAATCTCAGGGCGAATTATAAATTAATTACTCACTTCCGTGGCTTCTAAATATTTCTTAATGGTTCCTAATCGGGATAGAAAAGAAAAGAGTAAAAAAAATACACATATGGGTTACAATTATAATCAAAATATTTTTTATTTTATTTAAAAGGCAACCAATGCTTAATATTTGCTATTTCTTATTATTCTTAAACATAACATTTACAAATGGGAATCTTATTTCCTTTTGGTTTTCAATTGAAAGTTTTTATTAACATTTAACTATTAGGAGTTATTAGGAACAAATCTATTTAAGTTTGATGAAGCTTTTCTGATATTATTGATTATGTTATTCAATTTTTTATGTGGAATTTAATACGAAAAACCCATACATTCATGTCCAAACAAATGAGACTGACCTTTTCCTGGTGAACTGAAAATGTCCTCACACAAAACCCTTTCCTGCTATCCTTGGCTGCGATCAAACCTCGTCCTGGCTTCCAGTGATGTTCTCCTTTGAAAAACTAGCTCGAATAGCTCTCGTTCCTGCTTTTGTCGTGATGCTGTGTTCTACCTTTTTCGAAACTGCTATCAGCTACCGGGACACTCTGGGCTCAAGGAGGTTCTTTTACTCTCGACCTGGCCTACTTCTCGTTCCACGATAGATACTCCACACTCACGGAACTACACCGGCTTTCTCACTCCTCGAACACTACCGTCTACTACTCGACTTCACTTCTCGACAGCTCAAAACATTCTGATCTCTATTTGTCATTCATTCCCCTACTTTCTAAATATCCCTTCCAGATTCACAAATCAAAATTCCACCACCAACTCTCATTCGCAGTATTCCTCAAAACCAATTTTTAAACTTTCTAAATATGCTTAATGGATTTCAAAGAAAATAGTTAATTCCCATTCTAAAATTACTTTCTACTATATACAAATTTTAATGACCTATTCTCTATTTCCACTTAGTCTTATTTAGCATCGGCTAATGATCGATCCTTCCGCGAACAACGATAATGACCTATTAACGATTTCACTTGAGTCTTATTTAATCACTTCTTAAAATTAAATATAACAATTTGTTGTATACAGGTTGTTCTAAATTTATATGCCCGTGGTTGAGAAAATTGAAAATATTTTATATTAAATTGAATTCTGTTTATAATTATCAAATTTTAATTTTCATATCACATAGAAATATAACAGTACATACAAACATAATAATTTATTATTATAGTTGTTCCGTTTTATTTTTGCCCAAACGTCTTGATTCATTGTCAAACAAGTTAAATCAAAACATAAAGTGAAACGTACGTCGATATGTAATTATCATTTATATGTACTGTCAATGTAATAATTACGAAATGACTATTATCGTTGGACGTATTTTATAAAATTATATTGTACATTTATATTTATATATACAGTCAGCGCCAACATACTAGCCACATAGGAACATTGAGCTATTACAGTCCTGGAACCTTCACTTGTTGCAATGTTTATTTTTATGTCTAGTGACGTTTAGAATGTCAGAAAATGTATAGAAACCAATGAACTGTCAATACGGATGGAATGGCCATGTCCCATTCAAATAGTGAAGCAAGATTGACACCAACATACAAGAGAGAGGTCCTAGAGAGAGACAGACAAGGTGTTGGAGAATTTGACAGGCCGTGTAATTTGAGTTGCCTATATAAATGGACCCAATAGTTTATTTCTCTTATCTTGAATCGTTACTTTATAGTACCTACCTATTTTAATTAACTCGAACTTTTTAGCATGTTTGTCGTAATACACAACTGCTTTTTCTTTTTCCATTTCTCTGTCTTCAATATTTTTAACTTTCGTGTGCCACTTCTTTAAAAAAGCTTTATAATAAAGAATTAAATTTGAAAAAAGCGTTGTTGCAATGTGTGTGGCCTAACTTAACTGTGGCATGTTAATTTAACAACTGAATAACATTTTTTACAAAATTTTGGAATATGTTTGTAGAACAATTTTAACAGCTGTTTTTAATATAGATTTCAATCCTCTACAAATAGTCTCTCATGTCTTTTGATGTAAAATATTTATTACTACAACCTTCAACTACCGTCTACCACTATGAATTTGTTTGTTTACGAAAGGTGGCGATTATCTTCCCTCTTTCCCTGGCTATTGCTCTCATTCTGACCGCATTAAATCCCTAATCCCTTCATTTGTATTTAAATACGTCAGAACTCTCTTTTTCATTAAAAGAAGTACTGGTTTTAGTCTTTGCGTTTGGCATATTCTATTTTGTAGGTTTTAGAACTGCGCCATGATATATATGTCATTTTATTGTGTATCACTTAATGACAATGACAAAAAGACAGATTAAAACCAGTACTTCTTTAAATGAAGAAGAGAGTTCTGACGTATTTAAATACAAAAAAGTATTTAAATTTGGAAATACTGCCCCATCAGCCCAGTTAAAAAAATATGAGGTCCATTTCCCCGATTTAAGTTGATATAGGCAACTCAAATTACACGGCCTGTCAAAGTTTCCACCACCTTGTCTGTCTCTCTCTAGGACCTCTCTCTTGTATCGTGGCTGCATTAGTTGTCTTTGTGCCTATTCCATCCGTATTGACAGTTCATTGATAGAAACTGAATATTAACATAGAAAGTTGACAAATAATAGATCAGCTGTATTAAATACAGCTGATCTAATTTTGATGTTTATAGTTGCTTGTCATTTTGATAAAGTTGTAAAAGTTTTAAATGGTAATATTCTTGGTGTTTGAATAAAGTTATCTAAAAAAAGTAATAATACTATTAACTAATGTATTTTTTGTATCGAAAAACAATTATTTTGAATAGTTTCTTGACAGTGACATGACAGGGATGAAAGTTACATGTGAGAACGGACCGGATTAGCCCATAAGCATAGAAATTAGGTACCTACATGTGTCTAGTACGGTGACTCTTACTGTATATACACCGTTCTTAGGCGTCAACGCCCTTCGGTAGGGATCTATGGAGGAGTATCACCAAGCCGCAAGCCCTTATCCCTTGCCGTACCGCTCCTCCATAGGCCGATCAGACGCCAGTTTATTCCACATTTATATTTAACTATGTTATATATTTAACATAATATACCTTTATAAATAAACAATAATGCGCTAATGTCACTGTCACTGGAAAATGATAAACGTCAAAATTTATAGTAAACAAGGTAAAGTTCTTCCACTCTATTTTTGCCATGCACGCAATTATTCACGAATTACTTTTTATACTTGGTCTCTTTTTTACTCACGGAAAATATTATCGCAAAATTAAGCCGCCTGTCCATAGAAACCACAATAAGTTAAGCAAGGATAAACAATACGGCATGTGTTTGATACCTTGTTTACTATGCATTTTGCCGTTTATCATTTTCACTGACAGTGACATTAGCGCATGTTGTGTTTACCTATTAGTTTATTTGAATTTATTGTTTATTTAGTTTTTCAAATTATTTAACTTTTAGTATTTGTGTACCTGTCATTTGAATTTTCATTTTCAAGCATAATTGCTAGAACGACTAACTGTTGCTCTCTTTTTGAATACTTCCGGTAAGTACCTATTTTACGCAAATGTGACAAAAGTAATGCTTTTTAACCTACAAATCATTGTCATTATACTACATGAGTGGGGCTATAGTTCTGTCCAACGCAAACTTTTCGAGATTACTGTTTAATGTTGAGTCCATCAATCTCCTCAATACTGAAAAAATATTAAACACTTCAAGAAAACAACTTTATAAAATACGTCCACGGGATAATAGCCATTTCCTAATTATTACTATTGACAATATGTATCAATATTACGCATCGACATACGTTTCACTTAATGTTTTGATTTAACATGTTTCAAAATGAATCATGACGTTTGTGCAGAGATAAAATGGAACAACTATATCAAAGACATTGTTTATCGTTGTTTAAACTTACTGTGGTTTCTATAGACAAGCGGCTTAATTTTGCGATACTAGTTTCCGTGGGTAAAAAAGAGACCTAGTATAATAAGTAATTCGTGAATCATTTCATGCATGGGCAAAGATAGAGTGGAAGAACTATATTTGAGTAGCTTGAGTATCATAATTTGCTTAAGTCCGGCCAATGTTTTTTAAATGCCTTAATTTTTTCGAATCCTGGAAAAACTAATAAATATTTTTGAAAAATTTAAACGCAGAATGAAAAATTACATTATTGCAGAGGGCCGAAAGCCCCTTAGAACAAACAAAAAGTTTCTTTTGAATAAGATATTTGAAATAAAAAACCACATCCAATTTTCTCTTCTTTTTCACCCCTGTAACTGATTAAAATAAACATTATAGAAGAACAGGGACTTTCAGCCCTCGGTAATAATGTAATCTTTCACTCTGCGTTTAAATTTTTCAAAAATATTTATTAGTTTTCTCAGGATTCGAAAAATTTTCACATTTAAAAGCAATGGTCCGAAATTTTGCGCCTACGCTCTTAAAACCTAAATAATAGAGAGATATCGCGAAGGTAAACGTTAATACCGTGTCAACACGTAAATAAAGGATAACGGTCTAATTCAACGCAGGTATCAACAGAGTTATCGCAAATGTTTTGGGGCGGGGTCTAACGTTATTATGACAACCGACGTTTGGTATTAAATGTAACCTAGAAATTAATGTTTAGGAATACTATAAATGTTTTTTTATTGAAAAATGAATTTGGATATTTAGCAGGTTGACATGCATTATAATTTGGATGATTTAACCAACAATAAATATATATACAATCGGAAAAATGAAAGAATACTCATGAACGATCACATCAATCACTTATTTTGTATTTGCTTTTTCTATCTTTTTCTATAAGAAACGTTTGTTATTTATAGAAAAAGAGAGTAAGTACAAAATACGTCATTGATGTGATTGTTCATGGGTATTCTTTCATTTTTCCGACTGTAATCAGTATAAAAATAATGTAAAATATCTGAATAACTAATATCCTAAGCACAAAAAGGAGTCAGTTGTAGACAAAATAAAAACACACGTGTTTCTCAACACAGGAAATAAGATAATTCACAGTTTTTAGTTTATAAAATTTGTATTCTATAATTTATTTTTATGTTTCATCCTATCATCCTAAATGTCAAATTAGCGTTAACGTTATTACCGTCCCTTATTTCGACTTAAATAGCGGGACACGTTATCCGGTATTGGCGTGACAGTCACTCTGCGCTTGCGTACATGTCAAAATAGCGTATTCCGCTATTAACGTGCGATAAACATGTATTTGCGATATCTCTCTAATAAATAAGTAATAAAATTTCTTCATACAATTTTAAAAATATTATTTTAACATAACAATAATATCCTTGACAAACTGCCCGTGTCGCATCAGGATTTTATAAAATAAAAATAAAACTGTGTAGATTGAATTCTCTAGCACTTGGCTTTGTTACTAAATCAAATATATCTTTTACAGATAGATCCTACCCTGGATATTAAAAAACACTATGAACAAAGAAAGAAAGCACTTCCCGCTGAACCTCATCTTAGGTACGTTGGACAAGTAATAAACGATGTGCCTCCCATAGTGGAATTAGTACACATTCTGGAACATCACGGACGTAGATTGCAACAAGTACAGCGAAATCATCATAGACATCCTCCTAGACAGCAATAAACCTCCCTTATTATAATTTTTTTATTACCGAAGTCCTGAGAACTCCATTACTGATACACTTCTAACTACTCATCCCAAGTGAAGTTTGTTGCACTTTTTGTATCATTTCTACATTTTAATCTGTTTATCTGTTTTTCAAGTTTACATTCCATTTTTTGCAGTGCTCTATCGGAATTATTGATTGTTGTGGATTTTTTTATTTAACTGTACTGGTTGATCGATTGGGTTGATATTTTGTTGGAAGATTCCATTTTTAAATATATGATGTTTGGCCAAAATGTGTCCTACCTTCGTTTATACTCCGCAGTGTTTTATACCCCTGGTCAAAAACATCTGGACACTTGCCTTTTGTATGTTTCTTTAAATTCTGTAGGTGTTAAGTGGGGAGGAAGTAAACATTGATAATAGAAATCGTTTAGAAAAATATTAACCTTTTTCGAAAAATTAAATAAAAGAAAACATAAAATTTTACAGTTGGCTATTCTTTAGGTTTAGTACCGGCTATTGCCTCTCCTACATCTGCGGAGGATTTCAATGTGACTAGGCATACTAGCAATAAGTTGCTGAATCTGTTGTAGCTGTATATGTTGCCATTCTTCATGCAACGCTATTTTTCTGGCAATGGTTACCTTTTTTTTAAGCTTTTTCCCTAAAATGTCCAATAAATGTCTAATGAATTCATGTTAGGACTACAAGCGGGACAATCCAAAACGGGAATTCCGACAGTATTGTGACGATAATATAATTTTATCGTCCAGAGTACTCCAATGAATTAAGTAAAACGTGTTTTTGTACCGTCTTGGACGATATAAAGGTCGGATCGAAAAGCCTAGTTGATTGTTATTCTTGTAGCGTTGATCGAAGAATAATAAACAACAGCGAGGTATAAGAGGTGAGTTTATGTAGGTAGTATTTCCCGACCATTTTCCGCTGTCGTTTTGGCGAGCTGGGCGAATCCGACAGTTTTCCTCCTACCTATCATTATACGAGCGGTGATCGTATATCCCTAATATGTCTTTTCATCTGGCGAGCTGAGCGAGATTCCCTTCCCTTTCCTTAAACATTCATGTATTAATAAAAGCAATTCCTATTTCACGCGATCGTCAAAATCATTCATTCATGTACAAAATATCGTTACATCGCATCGGCCCGAACAGAAAGCTCGATGCGTAGATTATAAATATATTTTATTAACGAAATTAACGAGTAATTAAGGCTAATTATCTTATCTTTTGTATGTTTTGATTCCAAATAAAAATGTCTTAAAAAGCGAACACTTTTCTTCGACTGATTTAGTTACCTGCAGCAACAACGCAACGACCGCGTTACATTGCATCTACTGCAGAAAAGTATCGGCGTTGAACGGCATGTATTACGGTTGTGCCCCTCTTTCCACATTTCCAGCAGCATGTTCGTCTATCGAAGTTGAATAGTTTGTTTCTTGATGTTTCCTGGGACATTCTATTAAAACGGGAGCTTCTTTTTTGTGAAGTGTTGTCTACCTCTATTTTACTTATGCCACTTTGAATCGTTTCGTATTCTTCAGTCTGGCGCATAAGGTATTTTTCCTTGATGGATAATTTGTAATTTGGGTGCATGTTTTTGTAAATTCTTTTAATTTCTTGTGTTTTGTCCATTTTGCCGTACCTTCTGATTAGCGTTTGAAGCTCTAATAGAAAATCTTTAAACCGTTCGTTTGTTTTCTGCGTTCTCGTTCTGATTTGGTCTTCCAAATCGTCTAACCAGTTTGCTGATTTAAAAGCAAGGTTGAAATCCTCCGTAAAATTGTTCCAGTTTTCTCAGGAGTCGACGTTGTTTCGGAACCATAGTATCGCTTTTCCCCTAAATACTTCTGGTAGTGCTTTCAATAAAGCATCGTCTCGAATCCGGTAATAGCTTTTTAGTTCGTATAGCCTCTCCAAAAATTCTGTGGGGTCTTTGGATCCGTCAAAATGTAAGCCCCATTTTCTAACTGTGTCCATTATTTGACTATGTTTATTTTCCGTTTGTGTATCGTCTGTTTGAGGATCCTTAGTTTCGATATTGGTAACTGTGCCGGTCTTTTTTGAGCGTAAGTGTAAGACCATTCTTGATCGAAGACCGTCTAATTTACCTGTCGTATCTAAGTTAAATTCTGCCAAAACATGACTTAATTCCTCTTTCTTTAATTTATATACCCAGCCTATCGTCTCATCCGCTATTTCTAAGCCTAACGTACTTTCTGATTCCGCCATATTTATAATATATTTATTTAAATGTCTTAAACCCTGTTAAAATAGATTGCGTTGTTGTTCCAGGTAACTAAATCAGTCAAAGAAAAGAGTTCGCTTTTTAAGACATTTTATTTGGAATCAAAACATACAAAAGATAAGATAATTAGCCTTAATTACTCGTTAATTTCGTTAATAAAATATATTTATAGTCTACGCATCGAGCTTTCTGTTCGGGCCGATGTGACGATATTTTGTACATGAATGAATGCTTTTGACGATCGTGTGAAATAGGAATTGCTTTTATTAATACGACATGAATGTATAAGGAAAGGGAAGAAAGGGAATCTCGCCAGATGAAAAGACATATTAGGGATATACGATCACCGCTCGTATAAGGATAGGTAAAAGGATAGATAAGAGGAAAACTGTCGGATTCGCTCAGCTCGCCAAAACGACAGCGGAAAATGGTCGGGAAATACTACCTACATAAACTCACCTCTTATACCTCGCTGTTGTTTATTATTCTTCGATCAACGTTCCAAGAATAATAATCAACTAGGCTTTTCGATCCGACCTTTATATCGTCCAAGACGGTACAAAAACACGTTTTACTTAATTCATTGGCGTACTCTAGACGATAACATTATATTATCGTCACAGTATTTAAGTAGACATGGATTCGCGCAGTATGTGGACGTGCATTATCCTGCATAAATAAGAAATTATCTCCCAAAAAATGGGGCATATTGGACAACATTCTCCTTCAGGAACTGCCGTATGTTTCTTTCTGCTGTTAAAGTTCCATGTTTAGTGAAAACTAATTCTGTGCGTCCGTTGAAAGTAATCTCTATCTATCTATCAGCGAGGTTCCTACAGCCTCTGCCGCTTCTCGCATTTCGACCGCCATCGTTTTCTGTCCATCCATTCGTCTTCTTTGATGGCTCTATCTTTCATGATGTGCCGTACATTTTCTTCCCAGGCAACTGAAGGTCTTCCCCTTCTTCTTCTTTGGTGTGGTATGTAATTTAAAGCTTTCTTTGGCCATCTATCTTCATTCAATGAAAGTAATACCCGCGTATATCATAACACCTCCGCCACCAAATGACGCTCTAAGTGAAATAAAGCAAGAAGCAAATCGTTTTCCGGGCCTTCTCCATACACGTTCGTGTCCGTCTGGATATCGTAAGCAAAACTGAACTCATCAGAAAACATTACAGCACTCCATTACTGAAGAGTCCAGTCTCTGTGATGATTTGTAAATTTCATCCTGTTACCTCGATGAGCTACTGTTAATTTAGGGCATGCTACTGACTTATGCGAACTTGAACCACTTTCACGCAGGACTCTTCTTACAGTTCGTGCAGAAATATGAGTTCCCGAGCTTCTAACAAACGACTAGCGAGAGCATTTGACGTTAAAGAGCGGTTCCATAATGCGGAAATCTTAAAAAAAAAACGTTCATCACGCTGATCCCTGCACCTTTTCCTGCCTGATCCTCATATTCTAATGTATTCTCCAGTTTGACGATACTTAATAAGAGCATTATAAACGGTAGGTACTTTTAGCCATATTCAAATGATTTACAATTTAACGTATACTGCAGCCATCTTAATGCAGTACTACAACTTTTGCATTATATTATACCAACATTATTTGAAAACATTAGTGAACAGTAATTCGAATTTATCAGAATAAACGTGAAACTTATCGTAAATGCAATAAAAAATTCAAAAAGCAGTTTTTTGAAAAAATGTCAAAATTTTGTTTGTGGTGCCGCGATCATTTAAAAACCGTTTTTATAATTATGAATGAACGACTCTATGTATTAATGTTTACTTGCTCCCCATTAAAACGACTACACACTGAGAAAAATTTAACAAAACACAAAATGGAAGTGTCCGGATTGTTTTGACCAGCAGTGTATTATTGTGTAGCTCGTGGTGTTCTTCGAAATAATTTCCATTTTACTTACAATAAATAATCTTTCTTTTATGCTTGTCATTAAAGCAGTTTTGTA
The DNA here is from genome assembly GCF_917563875.1 of Diabrotica virgifera virgifera. Taxonomy (NCBI): domain Eukaryota; kingdom Metazoa; phylum Arthropoda; class Insecta; order Coleoptera; family Chrysomelidae; genus Diabrotica; species Diabrotica virgifera. Next base: position 139,531,637 of record NC_065443.1, read on the forward strand.
ATGGCCTTCAGTGATACCGTCGCCTCTGTCTGAATAATTTTTATCTCGTTGAAACGTGGCCTTTTAGGTGCAATTTTTAGTTTTAGAAACACGAAAAAGTCGTAGGATGTTATGTTGGAACTGTACAGAGTTGTGTAACCTTGAATTTTGACAAAAACTGTGGCGCAAACTTTGGTGCTGAGGAATAATTGTCTTCATAAAAAGAAACTAATCAGCGCTCGCCCAAAAATTGGTCGTTTTCTTCTCGCTGCATTACACTCTCATTTATAACTTTAAGGTAAATATGCTAGAATGGAAGCTCCCATTTTAAATACTGTTGTTTTGTTATGGGATACTCGTAAACCCACGATTTCTTCCTGTTAACCTTCATAAACCCGTGGTCAAAAACTTACATTAAACGTACCCCAACATTTTTTGGCTTATTATTATTTTTTAATGCCACAATTTGGGGAATATTAGAAATAAAACACATTCTGCTAAAGAAAATATATTTTTACATAAAAAAGTTGTTAATATTGATAAATTAAATTAAATCTTAGCCCAACTACAACAAAAACATTATTCTCGTATTCAAGCGATTTTTTTCTAATCTGGATTATTCAACATCCAAAGTTTATAGGCTTTGATGCCATCAATGTCCAACAGCCAACAGATGAAAAAATATTACCATCGGCGACCGATTACTTTTTATGTCGTGAATTCCTTCGGTAATTTTTCTCTTTTGCTCACTGCACCCTTTGTCTTATTGTATTGTAAAATAATGTCAGGTTTTTATTAGTTTCTTCTCCACTTATTTTGTCATCGTTATGTTCAGTCGATAAAAGAATAACTACAGCATTTTTTTGCACATAGGAAAATTAGGAAGTAGACAATTCCCATTGGTGATGGCCGATATCCGGCAAGTTCATTAATCGTTATTACTTAAACTTGTTCCCACAGAGGGCGCTGAAATCTTTTGGCTTTTTTTGAAGTTATGAAAGAAGATTTGATACTTTTGAGAATCATTTCTACGTGAATATCACCCAAATTGGTCATTAATAATTATGTTTTTTTAATTTATAAATTTCTTTATTCATATCAGTATTTTTATTTATCTATTTTTATTTTAGTTTTACAGCTCTGAAAACTTTTGTCACAGGCTGAACAAAATATTATAATTAAAAAAGATAAAAGAAAAATAAATTCGTTAAATGCACGGGAATATCCAAAAACATGTTAAATTACAAACACAATTTTTGGCTACGATAATTCAGGCTAAATTCAAATTTCGAAGAATATTATGTTTCCACAATACATATTGATGAATAATGTAGTAGGGGTATAATTTTAAGATTTGAATCAATTATATGTATTACTTCATTCATGTTTTTGAGACTAATATACTTTTTAAAGCTGTCATCTCTTACTACGGCAATTACTAAAATATTATTAATTAATTTCCACCAATTTTTTCAAATTAATATTCCAAGAAACATTTTTCATGTCTCTAAAAAGGTCTTTGTTGTATTTTTTATAGGAAAATTGCCAATATTTGAAATTTTTATTGATATGTACTGATTAGTTAGTCCTGTCCGTTGGATTTTTCACGTCATCATTCACTTTATGGGAACTAAATTGTTAATATTATAAGTATAAGTCAAATGTATTATATTAATGGATGAATTCTTAGCCAAGAGAATTGGCTAGAAACGCAAGAGTCCCAAGGAGGGAAGGCATTAGAGAGAGAGAATGGATGAATTAAGAAATGGTCATGTGACCAGTTAACGATTTTGAAGTTTTTTGTCAATTTATTTTTGAATGTTGAAAACTTGGTTTAATAACCTACCAAGGTGATTTCGAAATTATTGCAAAAATACCGGGTTTTTTTTTTCAAATTTATTTAAAATATTTTTCAGATTGAGCAATAAATAAGTACTCATCGCTGTGTATTAACAAATTTCATTTTGCTATCAGATCAATTTTACTATGAGATAAAATTGGCATTTTTCAAATCGTGTTTGTTTTTCAAAACCTGGACATTTGTAGTAAATCGTATTCGTTATCAAATTAAAGATCAAATTTTGCTTTTCTGAAAGCCATCTCTAGATACTTAAGGCGCAATATTAATTTGACAACAATATAATTAAATACTGTATACGTATTTAAACTGGATCACAATCAACCAAAAAAAACTTTTAATATTTAGTATAAACTTGACGCAGTTGTTTCAAATAAATTTATAGGCAGCTGACTGGTTTTGAATCATCAACGACAGCTATTGTCTATGCTACACATATTTCTTTTCTTGTTGCGTCTACTTGTTGCATGTGTCTGCTATGACTGGTATTGTAATAGTTTTAAGTATTTTTCTTCTGGTGGCTTATGTCCTAAAATTATCGAGTTTTTTCTTATTGGTTATCTCTGTTTTGTGTCCCCATGTTTTGATCTGAAACATCTAATGTGGCCGGTTAGACCAGCTATTGCAGTGGCGACCAACGATATAGCGTATACGGTGTTGTGGTTATTTTAGTTATCAATAACTAATTACTACAGTTATATCGTTAGAGATCAAATATTTCTACTACTGAAGTACAGTGCACAGATTTTAAAGCTTTAGGTGGCTGTGGTACATTACTTTCACTTATAGTATACAGTGCGTCTAAAATTTCTTACGCCCAACTAATTTCTTAATTATATAATTTAAATTAATAAATCTTTAGTAACAACTACTTCGCCTTTGCTACAATTTTGGTAAGATAAATGTTCTCAGAGCTGTAAATCTTAATTTTTTTGTTTGCAATATTTGCAAGGCCTTTGGTTATTAATATATGCGGAATCGGAGGCCTTTTTCAGTTTTTACTGTAGCTTTATTTATGTTATCAAATATTTTTCCTTTTTTTTTCAGATAAGTACCTATTGCCCGCTTGACTTAAAACATAACATTGCAAGTCAAGTTTCTACTCCCTAAAGTACAGCTGTATGGAATCAAGTTTGTACTTATTATAATCAGAAGTATCATCAACAAAACAAGCTGTAGACTTCAGTAAAAACTCTGTCTGATCCATACAAAAATAATTTTTATGTTCGTTATGATCTTTATATCTTCCAATATCAATGTTTTCCTATTGTTAACTATTTTGTCCTTGTCGTCGTACACTTAATCCACCCATACTATTCGGTTCAATATGTTATTGCTTTTAAAGTATGTTCCAGCATTATATTGTCCTATTATTCCCCATATTCTGATTATTCTCATTCTTAGTTTTCATTTAACCCTATTGTCATGGGTTATCAAAATTCTTGTCTCTTCGATTTGGTCATACTATTTTTATCTTATTTAGCGATGTAATAAATAATACCTTTATTTTTCTAGTATTTTATTTTTCTGTGCGCTTATTACTGCTTTGATTGTCTACAGGATTGTGCGAGTTAATGTGAAGACCAGTCATAATTTGAAATAAACAACATTCATTAGTTATAGACGAAGGCAAAGTAATACAATTTAATTAGTTTTAATAGGAAATATGCCCTCTGTTGACGTGTATAATTTCTTGAACGTGTTTTTGGCATATAATTAAACATTTATTTCACGTAACAGTTCTTTTGATATTTGCGGATATAGATTGTAGATCTCTGAAATACAGTGACATTGTCAGTTTTGTTTTTGTTGTGCAATATATTTTACAATGTCTGGCTTTTACAATTACCCACATCTTTTCAATCTATATAAAAGTTTTCTTTGTCTTACACCAGGTCTTCAGGTCTTGTTACACCCTGTATAATGTCTTGGTTATTCAGGGTGTAACAAAAAGGCGGGTCATAAATTAAATCACATATTCTGGGACCAAAAATTAATACATAGTTCGATTGCACCTAACTAACCTTAGTTTAAATGTGTATATAAAAAAGTTACAGCTCTTTGAAGTTACAAAATGAAAATAGATTTTTTCCAATATTTCGAAAACTATTAGAGATTTTTTATTGAAAAGGACACGTGACATTCTTATGGAAGGAACATCTTAAAAAAAATAACAGTGAAATTTGTGCACCCTTTAAAAAATTTATGAGAGTTTTCTCCCTCAACCCACCAATTATTTGTGTACGTTCTAATTAAATTATTATTGAGATACCATTAGTTAAACACAATGTTTTTGCCTCTTAGTACTTTTTCGATAAACCAGTTAACCATTATAGAGACCTGGTAATAATACTATGAAAATAATGTTCTATAATTTTACATAACCATTTAAAAATATATGGTGGATTTTACAAATCTTCAAAATATCTCGATAAAAACTGGTTTATCGAAAAAGTACTAAGAGCCAAAACAGTTTTAAAAACATTGTGTTTAACTAATGGTACCACAATAATATTTGGGAGTTTTTAGGGAACAAAACACCCATAAATTTCACTATAATTTTTTTAAGATGTTCCTGCCATAAGAATGCCACATGTCCATTTTCAATAAAAAATCTCTAATAGTTTTCGATATGTTAAATAAAACGATTTATTTTGTTACTTCAAAGGGCTGTAACTTTTTTTATGTGCACATTTGTACCATGGTAAGTTAGGTTCAATCGAACTAGTTTTGGTCCCAGAATCTGTGATTTAATTTATGTCCTGCCTTTTTGTTACACCCTGTATTATTATGGGCATATAACATGCAGCCGAATCTTGTTAAGACTTGGCATTAGCATCAAATTCATACCTTCAATTGGCACAAGGGATCAATATTCTTATAAAAAAATATCTTCAACGGTTGTTTAATTATTAGACCAATATGAGCGGTCGTAAGTTTTCGTTGTTAGTGACTCAAAAACGAGATAGTCAAATACCAAAAAATTAACAGTATTTTTTCCAATCTTCAATACTTCAGCTCAGATATTTTCGTTCAATCGTATCGTTTCTTCATCATGGAAGAAGTCAATAACTTTTTTTAGCTGTCGGATTGTTTTTCTACCACATTTTATGTCTTAACAGTAACTCTCAAACATGTGCTGAAGTCCTTGACTTGTTTTCATAGGGTATTTTGTGTCTAGCTCAAGCTCTAGGGTTTTCCCTATGGTTTGATTTACTTTCCCTTATAAAAAACCTTCATCCGTTGTTGTTTCTTTTCCTTTCACATTTACGTTTGTTGTTACTTCAATGGCCCAGTGTTTATTTTTTGTTTTAAAATCTTGTGTACACAAATAAAATAAAAGAACTAGAAGATAACATGTCTGTATGACAAGTTGTGTAAAATTTGACCTCTATATTAATTCGTACAATACTGTAATATTTATATAATATTATTTAATATTTCAATATTTTTAGTAAACTCTCTTATTTCTTTCTTTTGTGGAGTCGAACTAGTATCTATGTTTTTACATATTATATGGCAGCCTTATTTGTTTTGTTTGCTGCCGGACGGTACTTTGTTTTCTGGGTTTATACTGTGTTATACAGGGTGTCCAGAAACTCTACCAACAAACGAAGACAGGAGATTCTTCAGATAATTTTAAGACAATTTAGCTCAATTCACCTAGTCTAGAGCTCTTTGAAAATGGCGTCTTGCAATTAGTTTTTCTTAAATAACTCCAGAACGCTTCAATTTAGAAAAACAAAAATCGGTGCGTGTATTTCTCTTTCAGAGATAAATTGATTCCATCCATTGCGAATTTCTTGTACCGATCATAGGCGTCCGTTTTGGGTAGGGCAACGGTAATTTTATCACATAACTTTTTTGTCTTTAACTTTTAAGCATTTTCGACACTGGGTTATTAAATTGTGAGGTATTCTAGTACTAAAAGGTACTCTTACTTTAAGTCAGTAGAACACACGGTTTTCTAGAAAAATCGATTTGAAAATTTTTCTTTCTTTGAATTTGAAAAAAAAAATTTGAAAATTAAAAAAAAAACGGTGTATTTTAGCAACTTCAAGCGAGAGTAACTTTTAGTACTAGAATACCTCATAACTTAATAATCTAGAGTCAAAAATGCTTAAAAATTAAAGACAAAAATGTTATGCTATAAAATAATCGTTGATCTACCAAAAACAGACGCATATGACCCGTACTAGAAATTCGCAATTTATGAAATCGATTCATCTCTGAAATATAAATAAACGGACCAGTTTTCGGATTTCTAAATAGATTTTTTTGAATTTTTTTTTTTGGAAATTCAAAAAAAGAAAAATTTTCAAATCGATTTTTCTAGAAAACGGTGTATCTTATCGACTTAAAGCAAGAGTACCTTTTAGTTGTAGAATACCTCACAATTTAATAATCCAGTCAGAAATGCTTAAAAATTAAAGATACAAAAGTTATGCGATAAAATAATAACTGTTGCCCTACCCAAAACGGACGCCTATGACCGGTACTAGAAATTCGCAATGCATGGAATCGATTTATCTCTGGAAAATAAATATGTGTACCAATTTTCGTTTTTCTCAATAGAAGAGTTCTGGAGTTATTTAAGAAAAACTAATTACAAGACGCCATTTTCAAAGAGCTCTAGCTCCCTTAGGACTAGCTCCATTTTCGGACTAAGTGAATTGGGTTAAATTATCTTAAAATTATCTGAGGAATCTCCTGTCTTTGTCGGTAGTATTTCTGGACACCCTGTATATAACTGTGGCAGAGATTATCAAAGGCAGTGGTCGTAAGTTAATCGTGATAATCGTTTATCAGTGGGCGACTATTATGATTGTTGTAGACGAGAAGTGTACAAATATTAAAAAAATGAATGCATACAATAAACCAATTGTACAAGGAGCATCCAGGAATTTGGGCATTATTCCTTTAATTAGTGCTTAAGCTACAGCTCTTTACTTGTTGTACTGATTAGTTTGTGTCATAAAAACTTTTATTAAATGAAACATTACCAATAACCAGTAGTATGTATCTTATTGAATTTGTTATTTACTCCAGTTCAATTTAAATATGGCAGTACTATCGAAAAATTGGTTTTTAAGAATTTTTGACATGGAAAATATAACTAAATAATTTGGCGAAGGCCACATTTTGTAAGATGTTACAAAGAACAGCTTAAGTGTGTAGTAAATATTATCGAATTTGAAAGTTTTCACCTTTAAGTTCGAAATGTTTGTAGTTTAGTAGTAGCATTAGTATTTATCAAGTAGATTACAGATTCATCGATGTATTATCATTTTCTCTCTTGATCTGAAATCAAATATGGTTAGACGAATAAAACCATAGATTTCGCAGTCAATATTCCAACCACACATACCCACACATGTTTTTCTCTTATTGTTGTTGTTTATTTTTTTTTAATTTTTTGTTTTTTTATTGTTGTTGTTTAATGTTACATGCTATGAATCATATTTGATCTTTGTTAACGTCTTTTTGCTCCTCATAATTATTAATATATTCCGAACGGCAGTTCTGATTCTAGAAGGTTCTACAGATCGTTGTCATGTCTAACATGCCCACATTATAACATATTGGTTCGGGCTCTCTGCAATTATAACTGCACATATCACAAGTTATTTATTAAGAGGAAACAGTAGCGATCAACAGTTAGCAAAAACGCGTTCCTAGATTGCGGCTTTAATTATGAATATTTTTTCGAGATATTTGGCACACGTATTCGTAATTTAATAAAGAATGGCGGTACAGAGCCCAATTTGAAGAATATATTAATATGTGGAAATTACTCTGTAATTAAATACAATATTAAAAAAACGAGCCTGTACCGCCATTAAGAAGAACAAAAAAATACACTTTCTTCAAATAAACTCTTTTATCCGATGCCTAGATTTTATGTCATTTTGGAACTACTAAATTTTTTTATTTCATTAGTAGTTCCAAAATGACACAAAATCTAGGCATCGGATAAAAAAGTTTATTTGAAGAAAGTGTATTTTTTTGTTCTTCTTAATGGCGGTACAGGCTCGTTTTTTTAATATTGTATTTAATTACAGAGTAATTTCCACATATTAATATATTTTTCAAATTGGGCTCTGTACCACCATTCTTGTATTATATTACGAATACGTGTGCCAAATATCTCGAAAAAATATTCAAAATTACAGCCGCAATCTTGGACCGCGTTTTCGCTACCTGTTGATCGCTACGGTTTCCTCTTAATGTAAGATTCACTTTTATGCCTTCCTGTAAGTCTTCAAGTGCGTTTTGGTCATCAAACCTAGTTTCTGCTTCATTCCTTTCATCATCTGAATTTACTTTATTTACATCTATACCTTGTTTATATGCATGATATTTTCAGCAAATTTCAATCACAAATTTTTAGGTACTGTCATTTTCTTCTTTGTTTTTAGCAATCCGTGCAACTAGATTTACTATCATATTAAAATTTCTAGTGCCTACGATGGTCTCTTAATCAAAAACAAATATTTTAACTTCTAAAATATCACACGTCTAAACTCAAAATGTACATCGCATACTCTCAGGATACAAGATATGGATTGTTTGTATGGTATATGTATGGCTTGTTGTGTGGTATAGATTTTTCAACATCAACGGAAGTAGTGGTACATATCAACATCCTACTTACTTTACTTTATCGTGTCCGGACACGTACATCATTCATAGAATTTCGGCCCAGCATCGGGCTACGTCGGTTTCATCTTTGTTGGCGAGCCACAAATCTTCGAGGACAGTCACAGTTCACATCATCTTGGTGTATTTTCCCCCCTTTTACCACGTCTGATTTTATTGGATCGACCTCCGTTCTTATCCTATTCATAGTTTTCCACATTTTAAAGTCTAGAGATTGGCCGGTCCATTCAACCTGGGTAAGAGGAAAATGCTCATTTTCCAAGGAAGCTTTTCCTGGATTTTAGTCGCTTTCTTGGTGTTCGAGCTTTGCATAGGGCATGCCGCTCGTCCGCGATCTATGTGATTTTCTCTATGTGCTCTGCAACGCCTCTGCGTATGTATTGCAGAGTATTGAGCTACTGCGTATTGTTTGGTGTGGACAGATCTGTCCCAAACGGGGCACGCATATTCAGCAGTTGAAAAACAGTGCCTGTGCCGTTGTTCTTAACACGCCAGGACATGCACCCCATTTACTTTCCGTTAGCTTTCTGAGGATGCTGTTCCTAGTTTTTCCTTTGCCTCTCGTTTTTATGCAATGTTGTCTGTATAGACGGAGAGGCAGCGCTGAAAAATCTCTTTGAATTTACTAAAGCTAAATTTTTCACAATTGATTACTGTGATTGTGTAGAGAAACATACTGCGGTCGGTCAAGCGAAACGTAGAACAGGAGTTGCTGAGAGGGTATCAAAGTTGCTTTCCTACGAAGGTAATTAAATCCATTTACTAAGGCTGAAAATCAGTACACACATTCTAAATTGAATATAAATAAAAATTATTATAGTCGGTCAGCTGTATGACGGGACAGAGCCGGTCGGTCGGCCCCAATGAATGTACAGGGTTATTCACTATATATTGACCCCCTTGTAAACTGCTTTATTTACAGAATTAGAAAAAAATGTAAAATACAAAAGTTATTCGATTTTTTAATTATGATTTTTTGACATATATATCGTACTAGTGACGTCATCCATCTGGGCGTGATGACGTAATCGACTATTTTTTTTAATGAGAATAGGGGTCGTGTGCTAGCTCATTTGAAAGGTTATTCAATTCTCTATACAGTACTATAAACATTAAGATCATTATTTATACAGGGTGTCCAAAATTTTTTTTTGAATTATTAAACAATTAATTTATTTAAATTTTTTTTTGGATACCCTGTATAACTAATCATGTTAATGTTTATATTAATGAATAGGGAATTGAATAACCTTTCAAATGAGCTAGCACTCGACCTCTATTCCAATTAAAAAAAAATAGTCGATTACGTCATCACGCCCAAATGGATGACGTCACTAGTACGATATATGTCAAAAAATCATAATTTAAAAATCGAATAACTTTTATATTTTACATTTTTTTCTAATTTTGTAAATAAAACAGTTTACAAGGGGGTCAAAATATAGTGAATAACCCTGTACATTCACTGGGGCCGACCGACCGGCTCTGTCCCATCATACAGCTGACCGACTATAATAACTTTTATTTATATTTAATTTAGAATGTGTGTACTGATTTTTAGCCTTAGTAAATGGATTTAATTACCTTCGTAGGAAAGCAACTTTGATACCCTCTCAGTAACCCCTGTTCTACGTTTCGCTTGACAGACCGCAGTATGTTTCTCTACATAATCATAGTAATCAACCGAAAAATCTAGCTTTAGTAAATTCAAAGAGATTTCTCAGCGCTGCCTCTTGGACTTGTAAGTGAGGGACCGGTTCAGAATTACTCCAAGATATATAGCTTGGTCTGTGTGTTCTAATGTGTAATGTATTACCATTCCACGCAATTTAGAGTTTTTGCTTGGCTTCCTTTGCGTGAAGGTAGAAGACGCAGACTTGGGTTTTAGAAGGATTGAGTCTCGGGGAATTCTGCAGGTAGTACGTTGTCATTGTTTCTACTTGAGCACATATTACGAGATTGTCAGCATAGAGGAAGTGCTTGATTTCAGTCGGCGTGCGTTGGTCGTTTGTATATACATTGGAAAGAATTGGTGTTAAAACACTTCCCTATGGGAGGCCATTCTCTCCACCTACTTACTTTACCCTCCAGCATGATGAAAAAACGTCTGTTTCCAGTAAGAAATACGACCTTACCTAGATGGTGGTCATTGAGAGTGACGTACAATTTGTGGAGCAATGTTTTGTGCGTCACTGTGTCATATCGTCGGTCTAATAAACAAATTGCCTGTCACAAATTGAAAATTTTACAGGAGAGACAAAAAACTTTGGAACTTGCCTATGTCCAAAAGGCAATAAAAGTAATAAAAGAGAAAATTGCCTAACCACATGCAATACATAATTAACCAAAATTAATTAAACAAAATATTTACACAGACTTTCTACCTATTATACTATATCCGTATTAATAATATTAATGTATGTATGTATCGGTTTTAGAACGTCTTTCGACGTTTTCCGATGCCTAACTTCCACGTCCTTCTATCATCCCAATAATATTAATCAAACTATATTTATTTACTTACATTTTCTAACGTTTTCAATCAAAACAACTTCAGAAACACTGTTACGTACAAGCGAACACCTGCTCAAACAATGGACATAGGTAATATTCGTATGAATGTGAAAGAACGTGTTGGACTTCAGCAAAATTCATTTAGCGAAATTGGCGCGAAATAAAATAATAATGGCGCTTGTGGGATTTGTCAGGCGGTAGATTTTACCCTCTACTACTAGATGACACCAAAAAACCATTTTAGCAAAAAATGGACTTGGGCAATTTGCTTATTAGACCGACGATATGCAGCTGTCAAATTTACGAAAGCAGCCCAGCCCAGTCCGTGTTATAAGTTTTTCTTCGAAGCTCTCTTCATTGTGTTCTGTTAGTGCGAGGACTTGGCCGGTGCAGGATTTGCTGGCGAGGATGAGCCTCTCGTATAGTTTGAAAAAGTGACACAACAGCGAAGTAGGTATGTGGCTACTGGGATTTTCTGAGCCCTTTCCTGGATTTAACAAGGCTAATACTTCAGATTTTCTCCATGATTTTGGAATTGTTGCAACCTTGCAAGGTGGTTTATGTTATTTTCGATACATTTTTCCAGGGTTTCAATCCACTTTTCCTTTCTGGCTTGACTCGGCTGTTGGAGTAGGACTGCTCCGCAGTCAACCGTTTCTTGGCTAAAAGGATCAGCGGAATAGAGGGTTTCGTATGTTCTCATTAGTTCTTTGAACTCGCTGGACATCCCGGGAACATATTGTTGTCTACATCCCCTGAGGATAACTTTCCTAGACACATTTTTTATTACCTCTACAAAGGACCCCGCAAAATCCTTAAGGGAAATGGCTCTCTGTCAAATGATCTGAAACTTTGGGTTCTGGTAGTCCTTGATGTGTAGAACAAAAGACTCACTGGGCGCGTAGCTCCAAAAAATCATGTTTTAAGATATAAGCCTCTGAAGTTATAGGTACAGTGAGGACGTTTGAGTTGGAATAAATTCATTTTCTCGAGAATGAGCGAGTCTGGAAATAAATTACGAATCAGGTCGATTTTTATTTTTAAATTGATGATCTATGATTTTTTTTTTAATAAGAATAGGGGCCGTGTGATAGGTCATTTGAAAGGTTATTCAATTCTCTATTCACTAATATAAACATTAACATAATTATTTATACAGGGTGTCCAATTTTTTTTTTAATTAAATTAATTGAGACAAAAAGAAGAATGTATATAATTTATTTAATTCGAAATACATTTTACTGCAGTCAGAAAACAGAAAAAATGTTATTTTGAAAAATAAACATTGCTTTTCGTTTAAATTAAATGTTCAAACTGCTAAGAGGCAGGTGGGTGACAGCTTTAATATCGAATTTAAGCGAAAAACAATATTTATTTATCAAATAAACATTTTTTCCTGTTTTAGGACAACAGTAAAATGTATTTCGAATTAAATAAATTATATACATTCTTCTTTTTGTCTCAATTTAATTAAAAAAAAATTGGGCACCCTGTATAAATAATTACGTTAATGTTTATATCGTTGAATAGAGAATTGAATAACCTTTCAAATGAGCTATCACACGACCCCTATTCTTATTTAAAAAAATCATCGATTACGTCATCACGCCCAGATGTATGACGTCACTAGTATGATATATATGCCAAAAAATTATAATTTAAACTTAAAAATTAACCTGATTCGTAATTTATCTCCAGAGTCGCCCAATCTCGAGAAAATGAATTTATTCCAACTCAAACGTCCTCACTGTACCTATAACTTCAGAGGATTACATCTTAAAACCATGATTTTTTGGAGCTACGCTCCCATTGAGTCTTTTGTTCTACACATCAAGGACTACCAGAACCCAAAGTTTCAGAGCATTTGACAGAGAACCATTTCCCATAAGGTTTCTGTGGGGTTTTTTTTTGGTAGTTCTCTACTTTGGGGTTAAGACGTATCAGCAGAAAATCTAGCCTGTCTACATACTTTTGCCAGTTTGCCTTTTTGAAGTTAAATCTCCCTTCTGAATGGAATAGCTTGTGGTCTGACAATTGGAAAGATGTTTATACCAATTGCTCTATGCTGAGTTTTTGTTATGGGGTCATGCACTACTTTGGTACATCGGTCTTCGAGGTTATTACTTGAAAAACAGATATTTGGGTTATATCCCCTTTTCCGAACTTTGTTCTGAAAATATGGTGGAATTTTAGGATCATCGATTAACGCGAGGTCACTCTTTTCAGCCCATGCTTCAACTGGACTGCTTAATCCAGTAGTAAGAGGTCTATTTTGAAACATGGCCGTTGACCCAGCAAATGGTTTTGAGCATAAGAAGTAATCATTCAATAGAAATGCGAAATTATGCGAATTAAATGAACAAAACTTCCGTTTTCCTGTAAAAATGGATTTTACTTTAACGACGAGAACAAGAATTATTACTCTTTAAGGACATACTACACACTTCGTTAATATCGTACCTGCCTGTATTTTTTAACTTTTCCAACACCTCGTATGTGCTTTTCTGCTTCCTAAATTTTGCTATTGTCTTTATTTCCCATATTGCTAAGTATTTGCGAAATGACCTGGCAGGTACGATATTAACGAAGTGTGTAGTATGTCCTTAAAGAGTAATAATTCTTGTTCTCGTCGTTAGAGTAAAATCAATTTTTACAAAAAAACGGAAGTTTTGTCCATTTAATTCGCATAATTTCTCATTGCTATTGAATTACTTCTTATGCTTAAAGCTTATCTTCATTTTCTAATATATTACTCGAAAATGTGAATGGAATTTTTTGCGAAACATCTTACTATTTAAAATAAGCCAAACCGTCCAATTATATTTCCCATTATTAAAAAACAATTTTTCATAGATAACATATTTTATATTTTTAACCATTTGTGATTTATTACATAAGTGTAATTTTAAGAAAATAGTTTAGTGTTTTATAATTTCGTAATCTATTTTATAACTTGATATATGTAGGATAAAAAAAGAAGTACATTGCTGCTATCAATTTCGTCAATTTTTCGGGCAAAATAATGATATCTCGTTTTCTGTTTAGTTTCTAGTAATAGAAGAAAAATCTTGTCATTGCTTCATTTTTTTGAAGGGTTTTCTCTTACTAGCCCGTAATTACTGTCTATGCACTACCGCCATTTGAGATGTTATTACGAAATTGCTGGAAATTCGAAAATAAAATTGTTGAGATACCTAGTTTTGCACCAAACTGACGTTTTAGTTTATTATAGTTTTATTCTTATTACTTGTTTGAAAAGGAAACCAACGCAAATTCCTAGTAATGCAATTAGAGTACTGAATCTACTGCTGGATAAATTTCACTTAGTCTTTCAATATTCTTTTGATCAGTTTTTTATTCCAATAAATGCTCTTGTACTCTTATTTTCTGTTTGCTCTCTATTTTCTGTTTTCTAATTCTAAACTTATTGATTTTTGATCGCTCCTCACTGTTGTTTGTTCATTACATATTAAAAAATACATTTACTTTAGTTCATCTTATATTTAAGGGTAACAAGAGTAACAATATCTATCATTACTATACCTTTTGGTTTCCTTAAGTGAATTTACACCATTTTGTTAAACCAAAAATTATGTAAATATTAATTACAAAGATACAAAGTAAACAAATATAAGAAGAGATATAATTTAAATAGTATGTAAATTATATCCCATCAGATATTTCATCCACATTTATCAACGAGCGAAGTGGCTACATAGAAACAAACTTTTTTCTCAAATCGATGGTAAAAGTGGTTTATTTCCTACATTAATGTTACTCGTTTTGTATTATAAATAAAAAGATGTTATTTTGTATTATATTTATTTTTTATCTTTAACTGGGTGTAGAACCAGAAGATGAAGATAAAATGAAATGAAAATTATCAACTTTTGTCAAAGAAATGACGTGGTAATATAAACATTGAAGCTTGACTATTAAGATTTACCCAAATTTTATTTCGGAAAAATAGTGAATGGTAAGAAAATAACCAAACCAAAAAAGAATCACTTGCGAAAGTGTTTAAAATGTCCCAGTGGCATTAAAAAACATTCTTCAGACATGATGATGAAAACAAAATGCATGGTCTTAACAGCAAATCTACTAAGATGTAAATTAGAGCTTAGTCCAGTCGGGTTAGACGAATAACAGGCCTAACCTTGCATTAGGAGCTGCCCCAAATTTTATTTTTTTAATCTTTAGAAAGGGTCAATAGTAGTGTAAATTTAAAATTTCGACTGAATTCCGCCATTGCGTTAGCCGCCATCTTGATTTTAAATGAGAAAAACCAAAATTGTTGAAAATGTAATTTTCTATCATTTCTATTTTTACAATTTTTTCGTGCCATCGATATTTTCCGAGTTACAACGGAAAATAGTGACAGCCATATATAAATAGAGCATAATTATTGAATTATCTCGTTTATTGTTAGTTTTACTACAAAAATGTTCCTATACAAAAATAGAGAGAATTTAATTCTACACAATTTTAGTTTCTTTCATTTTTTTGCTAAAGTTAATATTTAAGGTAGTATGTATGCGATAATGGCGTGAGCGTAAGACCTGATTGATTTTGTAGCAATTGTTTTTGTTCAATATCTACGCCATTTTCAACTTAAATTGTTCCAAATATGATTTCCTACAATTTCTTTTCAACAATTTTTTTCATGCGGTTGATATTTTCCGGGTTAAGTGGGAAAATAGTAAAAAGTGGTGGGAGGAGCATAATTACTGAATTGAATCTTTTTTCCGAGCTGCCCCAAATTTTATAATTCTATCCTTTAGGGGAGATCAATAGTAGTGTAAATTTAAAATCTCGAGTGAATTACGCACTTGCATTAGCCGCCATATTGATTTTAAAGGAGAACCGTTGTTGCTTAATATCTCCGCCATTTTTAACACTTCGACAAAAACGGTAGGAACTAAAATTGTTGGAAACGCAATTTCCTACAATTTCTTTTCCACAATTTTTTTATGCGATCAATATTCTCCGAGTTAAGGAGGAAAATAGTGGAAGCGGAGGGGAAGCATAATGATTGAATTGGCTCATTTATTATTAACTTTACGACATAATTGTACATAAACAAAAATAAAGAGAATTATATTTTATACAATTTTTGAAAATTCCGATGAAACACCAACCAAACTAAGTACATAAAAGGCATAAATAATAACTCATATGCATTAAGTTCACTTAATTTTATTAACTAGCGGGTTTTATTGGTTGAATTTGTCTGTCGATAATTAAGTTTTATGTCAGCTAACACATTTTAATATTTCAACATTTTTTTGTTAATTTTGGACCCCGTTGGGGGGGATTTTCTCTTCCCCCCCCCTCTTAGACCCGCCACTGGTTCTCTCGAAAAATTGTAGTAAATCGAAATTGCAATAATTTCAGTCCTTACACTTTTTGTCGAAAAGTTGAAAATGGGGAAGATATTGAACAAAAACAATAATTGCTTTAAAATCAATCGGGTCTTACGCTCGCGCCTTTACCGCATACGTACTACCTTAAATATTGATTTTATCAAAAAAATGAAAGAGATCAAAATTGTACAACATTTAATTCTCTTCATTTTTGTATAGGTTAAAATTTTTTGTAAAAATAATAATAAACGAGATAATTCAATAAATCAATAATTATGCTTTAACTGTCAGTTTTTTCCCCATAACTCGGAAAATATGGACCGCACGAAAAAAATTATAATAAACGAAATTATAGAAAATCGCATTTTCAACAATTTCAGATTGTATATTTTTTGTCGAAAAGTTGAAAATGGCGGAGATATTGAGCAAAAACGGTTCTCGTTTAAAATCAAGATGGCGGCTAACGCAACGGTCAAATTCAGTCGAGATTTTAAATTTATACTACTATTTACCCCCCCTAAAGATTAGAAAAATAAAATTTGGGGCAGCTCCTAATGCAAGGTCAAATGGTATCCCGACTGGGCTAGCTGGACGGTCAGGTAATAGAACAATTTATGGAGTGTAAATATGTAGGCATTACACTATCTAACTACGGAAAGCTCGAAACAGGAGTGGAAGATCAACTGAATAGACCAAAAGTCATCAAACCAATAATGACATACGCGGCAGAAACACGACTTGACAGAGGAAAAAAAAAAGAATGTTAGACCAAGCAGATATGAAAATACTTCGACAAATCGGTGGTAAGACACTATGGAACTGCTGGAACTACAGATATACGACGGAGATGCAAGGTGGAGAACATTAATAACTGAGTAAGAAACAGTAAGCGCTGTTTCACATAAGAATTTTGATCGTGCCATGGTTAAAATCTATATAGTGGCTCGAGCAATCATATGGAATCTTTCTCCCTTCTCCGAACGTTTCAAGCGGTGAAGGGAGAAAGATTCCATATGATTGCTCGAGCCACTATTTAGATTCTAACCATCGCATTGCACGATCAAAATTCTTATAATGTGAACAAGCGCTAAGAGTAGAAACCGATTGACAACAAACGAGTAGTAAATACGCGAGAGATGGTTCCCCAATAGGAATACGCGAGCAATGGCAAGACTAGTGATTTAAAATTTCCAGGAAGATTCGAACGCCGGAAACTTTCCGGGAATATTGGAAACTTATGGAAATATTGCATTTTTATTAAAATTATTATAATAAATTATACAAATCAGTATTTAGATGGGAAATATGCCCTTCGACGTTGCTACGAAAAAATACATTCAGTGACATTAATGACAATTAATGCTTTAAACATTATAAAAGTGATGACTTTCAACCGTCAAATTAATATTTATAACAACTGTGTGTTTAATTGTACTAATTTGTACTTACATAAATAAATTACAATAAAATTTTGGTGTTGAACAGTTTTATTCATGAAATAATCGCAACAAATTGCACTCGATCTCTAAAATTAATATAGAATTTTAGAGCTCTTGTGCAATTACTACTGATAATTTCATGAAACCATGAACACAATAAGATATATTTGAAATAAATTAGTAAATAATATCTAAATATTAGTTTATTGCATGTATTATAATTACTTTAAGGCCATATTAACATATCTAAATTAACACGCGTGCGGAAAAGTAAAACGCGTGCGGAAAAGTAAAAATATTACGAATTCTAATGTGAGTATAATATATAAAGTTTTAGAAGGATTTCTTAGTATAGAAATATCATTAATAGTTGAAATTTTAAATTTAAATACTAAAATACATGCTTTTAATAAAATTTTCACCTATTTTGGTTTATATTGATACCTATAGTTATTTTCCTAACAAGTGCAGAAAGTCATACTTTTCCGCACGCGACTGCAGTTTGCCGAACGAGGCGAAGCGGGAGTTCCACGCGTGCGGAAAAGTAAAACTTTCTAAACTAAAATGCGTGCGCGAAAGTAGACAAAAAATATTTTTCTACGAGCGTGCAAAAATGTCTACTTTCGCGCACGCATTTTAGTTTAGAAAGTTTTACTTTTCCGCACGCGTGTGGAACTCCCGCTTCGCCTCGTTCGGCAAACTGCAGTCGCGTGCGGAAAAGTATGACTTTCTGCACTTGTTAGGAAAATAACTATAGGTATCAATATAAACCAAAATAGGTGAAAATTTTATTAAAAGCATGTATTTTAGTATTTAAATTTAAAATTTCAACTATTAATGATATTTCTAGACTAAGAAATCCTTCTAAAACTTTATATATTATACTCACATTAGAATTCGTAATATTTTTACGTAAAATATACTTACCTATAAAAGAAGTAAGTAAAACTAATCTGTTTTTTCAAATAGTTCAACAACTGTTCTATAGGGCCTTTCATCGATTGTCATTTGTTTCGAGCTTGTGTCATGTGTCACATAATATTGATATATCTACGCCATGCGTCTTTGGTTTGTATCATTGGTATATACCAATAACGTATGACGTAGATTTATTAATATTATGTGACACATGATAGAAGCTCGAAACAAATGACTGTGAATGAAAAGCCCTATTACACAAAAATATAGAAAATTCTTAAAATAATACACTACTGCTTTGAACAGATATCGATATAGATAACATAAATGAGAATCGTGCTATTGGGACCGTGCAAGTTCGGAAAAGGAACACGGTTTCATAGCTCGGCAACATTTTTCGCACTTTTAATTATGTTGGCCAATCATATTGGTCCTGGTTACTGGACAGCTGTCAAGATCATAGCCCAAAAACATTATTAGCAAGTCACTTGGCTAGCCTGGAACTAAAGTGGTCTATGTCGCAAATGTATGAAAATTAAGATTTTGTTATATTTGACTTTAAAAGCTAGTAATCTATCAGTACTAAAGTGGTCTATGTCTAAATCTCAGTCAGAGTCCGTAAAATAATAATGTACCACTTTTACTTTTGGGGAAATTAAAATTTGTTAAAATTCGTAAGGGGTCTATGTAACACTATGCATCATAGACCTATTGATTTCTACCAAAGTAAAAATTCTAAATTCTAAAGTGGTCTATGAAGCACATTAATCAACGAAACTGAAGTAAGAAAGGGAAGAAAGAAAATGAAACAAGAGGCTTTATAGGGGAAATACGTCAGAAAGAGATGTAGAGCTTCAGGAGAGGAATACACTAGTGTAAAAGGGAAAGTTATGGCCGCTAAAACGTTTTTTTACATTGAATGTAATTGTCGTCTAAAATGCAGTAATAGAGTGCTAGAGAATGTCCAGAGAGAAGTACATGACAGATTTTACAAACTACAGGATTGGAACGCTCAAACTAGCTTGTTGTGTGGTACAGTTAGAAATAAAGCACCTAAACGTCCCCGAAAAAAAAAAAAAAATACACCCAGAATCTGTGAGTCGTAAACAATATTCACGGATATTTCAACTAAATGTTCAGAACGTGTGTAAATTTTTTTTTAAAGTATTACAAATAAGTAATCATCGATTAGATTATGCACTAAGAGTAAAAAAAGCCGAAAATAGTGATATCCCCTCCCCGATCAAAGCGGAAGAAAAGTTCCTGGAAATAAAATAAACGAGGAGAAATTGAAGTGGATTCGTGATCATATTAATAGTTTTCCTAAATTTAAGAGCCACTATATGGAGGAAGGACCTCAAAGCGTCAATATTTAGCACCCTCTTTAAATATTTCCAAAATGTACGAACTGTTTAAATGTAAATTAATTACTGAAGGAAAACCAGTTCTTAAAAAAAGTATCTATGAAAAAATCTTTAGAACCGAATTTAATATTCATTTCTATATACCTAAAAAAGATACTTGCAAATTTTGCGATGCATTTCAAATAAGTTTAAATGCCGAAAGTAATAAAGAAAAATCAGAAGAAGTAAAAATAAAAAGGGACCAGCATATTGCTCTGTCTCAAAAGGCTAGGAAACTTCTGAAAGATTACAAAAACGAGTGCGTGAAGCCGGACAGTACAGGTGTGTTAATTACATTTGATTTGGAAAGAACACTTCCCTTATCTCACATAAATACCGGTGAGGTGTATTACTTAAGGCAGATGCACATGTTAAACTTAGAAATTCATACTTATGAAAGTGGTGAAGAAAACGTTTTTCTGGACATGTCGTATGAGACCAAAGGGGCTAGAGGTTCTCAAGAAGTGATAAGTTGTTTATATCACTATTTTAAAAACGACATTCCTCCTCATGCTACAAAACTTGTTCTCTTTAGTGACTGTTGTGGGGGACAAAATCGGAACTGGAATTTATTACATTTTCTTATGTACATGATTAACGTTTTACCGAACATTCAAGATATCTATGTTAATTATCTGGTTAACGGTCACAGATATTTACCCAACGATGGCGATTTTTCATTTATTACTAGGGCACAGAATTTAACCCAGTGTACACTCCTGAAGCATGGATGGAATTAATTTCAAATTGTCGAAAGCGCTACTAATTTCGTGTAAAAAACATGGTGGATAAGTTTGTGTCATTCGATAAGTTGAAGAATTTTAAGTCACCTCATGCCCTGCGGGGTTCTGGCGTAATGATTTCTCAAATACGCAGAATCAAGTTCTCCAAAGATACATCGGTAATGTTTTTCAATGATGATTACTCGGATCCTTATAATGCTATAGATCTAAATAAAATGAATTCTTTTCAAGAATTTGCACAAGTATTAAAGAACTTTTCCCCGGAGGTTGCCGCAGATATTAGACCCTTATCTTTTAATAAAATGAAAGATATAAAAAAATGCTACAATTTGTACCTCCTGTGCATCATCCATTTTATCTTTCTTTACCCCATTACAATCGCAGATGTGATAGGGAGGATAATGAAGACATACTACCACCATTTCGAGGTGAAGATTTGGATGAATTAGTTTACTTAATTATTTTTAATAATTCTAAAATGGTCTATGTTACATTTTAAATAAAAAAAATTAACAAAATGAAGTTCAGTTATCAGTAAGAATTTTTTTATGTTTGTAAGATTTTTGGTAACTAGACCCGTAAGGATCTGTTTTTTAGGTGGACGTGAGAGGTGGCATTCAGATTTTTGCGGATAAAGTTAGGTGATAACTTCGTTAATAATAATTGATTTATGCTCCTCAAATATGCCCGGAACATTAATAAAAAAAATTCAAATATTTAAAAATTTCGAATAACATCGATTTTTTTCCACTTTTTTTGTTTATAACTTTAAAACGATTCATTTTGGAACAAAGTCGTATAGGAATAAAACAAAGATAATTAAATTTTCTATCAGATGCGATTGGTTAAAAATGTCTTAATTTATCACCCTTGCTGCAAAATAGCAATAAATATAAAATAAGGGGGCAAAACAAGCCTGTCATTATTCAATGATTTTCCATCACTTAGGTTACACTTGGAATCTTCCTAATTCGCTTAGAAAATTTTTGTAATGTGCTAAAACCGTACACCAAATTTCATTAAAATTGACTTACTAGATTTTGAATAATAATTTTGCAATCAAACTTTTTTAAAAAATTAAAATTTTTTAAAATCTTGCACAACAAAAACTAAAACATACAAAGATTTGTCAATTTTTTACATATAAAGAAGAACTCCACCTGTCTAATGCACTTTACAGAATTGAAATCGGATTATTTAAGCAGCCTCAGCAATGTTTTAAAGTTATAAACAATTTTTTGGCTTATAAACAAATTAGTGCTGTGGCCAGGAGCGGGTGCTACGCGCTCTTTTATTTAGATGGACTTACCCAAGATTTTTATGTATTTTTTGACCCGTAGAACACGATTTTTTTGGGTAAGAGTTGATCCGGATGTCGATCAGATTGTTATAAACAAAGAACTTGAGGAATTACATAACATCGATTTTTCGCAAAATAAAACATTTTTTTTTGTATTTCTTGGGTAATTCTAAGCAAAAAAAGTTCTTACAAGTTTTTTTCGTAGGATGCATAGTTTTCGAGATAAACGCAGTGGAACTTTCAAAAAATCGAAAAATTTAAAAATTTTTGAACGCGAATAACTTTTGATTAAAAAATAAAATAGCAATTCTGCTGACAGCATTTGAAAGTTTAAGTCAAATTATACCGGTTTTAGTAATTTGTATTGCTAAAAATGATTTTTTTTATTATTAAACGAAGCTATTTGTTTATAAGCCAAAAAATTGTTTATAAGTTTAAAACATTGCTGAGGCCCCTTAAATAATCCGATTTTAATTCTGTAAAGTGTATTAGATAGGTAGAGCACCTCTTTATATGTAAAAAAATTAGCCAACTTCTAAATGGTCTACTTTTTGTTCAGAAAGATTTTAAAAAATTTGAACTTTTTTAAAAACATTTAGATTGCAAATTTATTATGCAAAATCTATTAGGTCGATTTTAATGAAATTTGGTACATGGTTTAAGTATGTTACAAAGAATTTCCTAAGTGAATTACTAAGGTTCTAAGTGCCACCAAAGTGGTTAAAAACATTGAATAACAACAGGCGTATTTTGCCCCCTTATTTTGTATTTATTGCTATATTGCAGAAAAGGTAATAAGACATTTTTGACCAGTTGTATATCATACAAAAGTTAATTATCTTTATTTTATTTCTCTACGACTTTGTTCCAAAACGAATCGTTTTAAAGTTATAAGCAAAGAAAGCAGAAAAAAATCGACGTTTTTCGAAATTTTTAAATATTTTAATTTTTTTATTAATGTTCCGGGCATATAGGGTTTTTCATTCACAGTCATTTGTTTCGAGCTTCTGTCATGTGTCACATAATATTAATATATCTACGTCATACGTTATTGGTATTGCCAATGATACAAACCAAAGACGTATGACGTAGATATATTAATATTGGTTTACGGACGTTTCGCCCCCGCCGTTTCGCCCCCGACCGTTTCGCCCCCGACCGTTTCGCCCCTGCCGTTTCGTCCCCAGCCGTTTCGCCCCCGTACCGTTTCGCCCCCGACCGTTTCGCCCCCGCCGTTTCTCCCCCGCCGTTTCGCCCCCGCCGTTTCGCCCCCGAACCGTTTCGCCCCCGGGATTTTACCTAACATTTTTAACTAGTTGCATTGAATTACAAATACAATCAGGGCCGTCTCAACCCGGGGGTGCAATGGGTGCGAGGAACCCGGACGCAAAAGTCCAAGGGACGCAAGCCGAACTTTTGCTAGGCTCAAACTTACGCTTTTTGTCCTTTTAAAATTTTCAAAATTCTTTAAAAAAAACTACAAATAACAAAAATATACAAGTGCGTTTTCGGTATTTTTTACAAAGGCTATTAATGCTTACTATTCGCGGTGTGCAAGTACTTGGAAACATAGAGGTATATATTGACATAGAGAGAGTGTCATTCGGAGCGAAGTGACGACACCATCTTTTTTCTTTGGATTAGTGCTACTTCACTCTTACACATAGTAAAGCTGCGACAGTATGATAAACGTCATTTTTAAGTTAGGAGAAGTACGAAGTTAGCTGATGTCTTTCCTGTTATTTTTATTTAGTCACTGTTTACATTGGACATTGACATTTATTTGTAGATGTTGTTAGACGAATATTCTGTTTGGTTTTGTTTTTTATTGTTAATTGTGCAGCGAAATTGTGATTGTAAATTAAATATAAAGTTGTTTATAGCCTACAGAACTGAATTATCCCATAGTAATTATCAGTTTGTGTCAATTTGTTTGTGTGCAAAAAAGAAAAAACACCTTTCCTTGTGTTTGACCGACTTGTAGCAAGGGCTTTCTTGAGAAGCCTGTAAATTGCGGGAATAGGACAGACAGGGATAAAATCCTCACTTTTTACTGCTCCCAAGGCTATACATTTCCCCCATGCAATACATTTAAATGAATTTTATCCAAACAAAGGCAGGAACATTGGATAAAAGCAATAAAGAGAACAGACCACAAATTAAAATATGAGAGTATGTAGTAAACATTTTATAAGTGGTAAGTTTAAAGTAATTCAACTAAGTAATAAGTTTTTAAAATGTCTACAATAAAAATATATATGTACTTACCAATTCGGTTCTAGTTTAGAACAAGGGTTATGTAAAGAAAATCATGCTTGACCATGTAAGATATAGTGTATTACAATATGGTTAAATGCAAAGCTTAATAATGCCTTAATGCATATAGCCTGCCTAAACTGTTCTTAAATCTTCTTCTTCTAATGACACTACAACCATTTGTAAATCTTTGCCTGCTTAACAGCATTCTTCTATTCTGCCCTGTTGCTACTTTCCTGCACCACTGCCTGATATTTATGGTTTTAAGATCCTTCTCTACATCGTCTATCCATCTGTTACAGGGCCTTCCTCTTGTTATATTTCCTTGGGGCTTCCATCTCTGACATCACAGCTCGATTATCTGACATTTTTGCTAAGCGACCAAGAAAGTTTAGTCTTTGACACTTTACAAATCTAACAATATCTGCGCTCTGCATTAGTTCATTCAGCTTGTGGTTCATTTTAATTATCCATGAACCATCTTTACAATGTGTTGGTCCAAATATGTTCCTTAGTATTTTACGCTCAAATATTCTCAGTTGATTTTCATTAGTGGTTGAGATGGTCCACATTTCACATCCATATGTGACCACTGGTGTAATTACTGTTTTGTAGATTCTAAGCTTATACTCACGATTCAGTAACAGTAACTTACTTTTCATTACGTCTTTGTATGCATAAAAACACTTCTTATTACCGATAAGAACCCGTTGTTATATTCCATTTAGGTATTTTTTTTTTACTTTCATTAATATATAGACCAAACATAGCAACTTCCTGTTTCAGCTCTATAGCTTTTTCGCTTAATACATTTTTGTTGTGGCTTATTATGGCAATTGTCCTTAAATAATGTTAAAATACTCTTGTGATATTTTGTCATATTTGTATGATTTTTTTATGGTATACAATTTAGAGTTTTTATTTATGTATTTGTTGTTTTTAGGAATAAACACCAGCTATTTTAAATGTAGGAAAAGGAGAAACTGCTGGAATCTAATTTTACACAAATGTTTTTGACTATTGAAGATTTGGATAAACAACAGAAGTTACTTTGGGCTATAGCTATGTGCAGATTTATTTCCTTGTGGATTACTATGTTTATTCTTTTTAACTATACTTCCTATATTGTTTGTGAGATTAATATTATTATTTAATTGATTATATTAATATTTTGTAATAATAATCAATGCTTTGGTTTAACAAATAGACAACTTAGAATAGAAAAATGCTTTATTGTCATGGAAAATTGTACAATTTATACACAAAACTTACAGAGTCATAAAAAACAATAATAAACTAAAACAATAACAAAAAAAATGTTAGGATATAAAGAGACTAACGCTCATAATTGTATTGAAGGTTTTTATATCCTCTTTAAATCCTAACATTTACACAATGTGCTCATACCAGCAACAAGTTTTTATACTTGTGTAATATGAGTCCTATTTGAGAGTACCAGTAGTAATGCAATAGGTCTATAATTGCAGGCATTAGATTTTTCACCACCCTTATGAAGAGGAATAATGATGGCTGTCTTTAGGCAGCTCTAGAAATTTACCTTTCTTAAGGGGCTATCCTAGTGTAAAAGTATGAAATTCATATACTTTTTTGGGAATTTCTAAAATAAAAAGTACTGTACCAATTATTTTGAAAATTTTTTGCTCAATTAGAAATCCAATGAAATCAATTAATTTGTGGTCATCTGATTGAATACAACCAATAAAACCAACATTATACTGAAAACAGATCCCATGGGCTGTTTTCACTCAATCATGTAGCTATGGATACCTACATTTCGTTTCATTTCAATTTTGACATTTCAAATATTCAATATTTCAAAATGTCACGATTTGGTTGTAATACTGATGAGAATATTAATGAAATTATTATTAATTTTATATCAGCAAAAAATTTTCTATCCGAATAACCCTCGAACATTGATAAATGCTCAAAAATTTTTTAACAACTTTCTCAAGCTTGTTGCTTACAGGCAACAGACCTCCGCCTACGGCATCGGTCTGTTTCCAAGGAACAAGCTTTCGAAATCTGTTATAAAAATTTTTCGAACAATTATCAATGTCCTCTGGTTATTACTACTGAACATTTGTTATAAAAAGTACATGTGAAACAATTTTCATAAAAAAATATTGAAAATTAAACGATTTATTCGCCATCTACTAGCACCGTGAAAATAAAAACATAGCTCCACTGCTGCAGTGATTGGGACTAAAAGAGATCCTGAAACATAAAATATCAAAAGTTATTATTGAAATATAGGTTATTTTCTATACCATCAAATAGGGATTTTTTTAATCGGATAAAAAATGTCAATTTGGCGGTTTTTGAAACTGAAAATGTTCTAGCTAATTTAAAAAAATTTCAACACTTCGTCATTTTTCCAAAAATCCTAATTGATGGTATAGGAAATAACTAATATTTCAATAATCAATATGTATTTGCAATTTTATAATTCAGGATCTCTATTAGTCCCAATCGCTGCAGCAGTGGAGCCATGTTTTTTATTTTCACTGTGCCAGTAGATAGGGCATAAATCGTTAAATTTTCATTATTTTTTTTTATGAAAATTGTTTTACTTGTACTTCTTTTTATAATAAATAGTCATGCAAATTTTCAAAACAATTGGTACAGTACTTTTTATTTTAGATATTCCCAAAAAAAGTATGTGAATTTCGTTCTTTTACACTAGGATAGCCCCTTAAAAGAGTCATTAGTGGGATGCGGACTCCCAACACATTTTCTGGGAGATTTGAGACAATTTTTATGGATAGTCCATCAGTACTACAGGAAGATTTGCTTTTGATACTATTGATTGTTTGGATCAGTTCAGATTAATCAACTAGTCTTATAAATAATGAATTTGAGACCTTTCTTGAATTAGGGAGATAGGAAATCGGATCTTAACAAAATTGATCTCTTGTGACAAAATAGTTGATGTTATAATTTTACTCACATTAATAAAGTATTCATGGTCTGGAAGGGAAAATGTTTGAGCTTTGTGAGTTTGATTTCGAAGAAGATTGTTTATTATGGACCAAATTTCTTTTGCAACACTTTTAAAGCTTCTCAGATGATTTTGATAGTTTAATTTTTTAGCTGATTTTTTAAGTTTTAAATAGGTTGCCCTGTACTTAGTGATATATTCAGTAACAGAGACGTTGGTAGTAAATTTCTTGATGTACAGGGTTATTCAATATATTTTGCCCCCCTCATATATATTTTTGACATACAGTAGAACCCTGCAAATCCAAACTAACGGAAAGTGAATTTTTTTTTAAAAATTCAAGACAAAAACTTAAATACATGTTTATTATACAAAGTATAACCAGAAAATTGAACAATATTGGATTCGTAGGACTTTGACATTTAAAATTTCTTAAAAATAAATACGTAGGTACTTTATATGTAGTGCTTATAAAGGTTAAACATAAATTTACTTCGGTTTTCTCATAGCCAGGTTACACGTTTTGCAGGAGAGCTTTGAATTACTGGTTAGGCTGACTTTCGAATAATCCGAACTTTTCAGAATCCGAACAGGCTGTCCCCCCAATTAGTTCGGATTTTCGGGGTTCTACTGTATACAACATACTAGTGACGTCATCCATCTGGGCGTGATGACGTAATCAAATATTTTTTTAAATGAGAATAGCCAATTCATGAATCTGACAAACCATGTACAGCTTTTGAGGAAAGTAGATGCCTTTACCAATTTTGTCGTATTCCTCTTGGGGTGACCAATGGAGTATCATATTTTTAGAGAGCCATTGATTCTATCAATAAAAAAGAAAATCTACAAGGGGTTTACGCTTATTTAGATGACGTAACAGTTAGTGGTGAGGATCAAGATAGCTATGATTTGAAGTTTTTAAATGCCGTTAAAAAATATGGGTTAACTTTAAATCAAAATAAATGTCACTACAATCAAAAGCTATAAATATTTTGGGATATACAATATTGTACTTCTATGGACAGTAATTAATGAAAAATAAATTCTCATTGTTGAAACAGATACATGAATGAATTTGCTATTGCTATCATGCTGAGTCAATCTGGAAGACCCGTTACTTTTTTCTCACGTATCCTCACAGATTCTGAACAAAAAAAAATTGATGAATTTTCAAGATTTCCATGCTAAGATACGTCCAGTCAGACAGGGGGACTAGCTTGACTTACCAAGAATTTATTAATTACCTACACTCTAAAGGAATATCTTCAAGTAGAACAACACCATATTGAAGGAAATGGTTAAGTTAAAAGATACAATGGAGTTATATGGAAAGCAGTGAATCTAGCATTGAAAACCAGAAATTTAGACATCACTAAATGGAAAAATGTTCTATATACCAGATGCTCTGCACTCTATATGAAGTTTACTGTCTACAGCAACCAATTGTACACATCATGAACATGTGTTTACTTATCAATGAAGATCAACTAGCAGAAATTATATTTCTTCATGAAAGATTCAGACAAAGTATTACTAAGAAAATTTGTATGAATGAGTAAGTTTGATCCTTTAGTTGAAAAGGATTATCTTTTAGAAGCCAATGTAGATTATGCCTTAATGCAGTATCCAAACAGAAAGAAAAGTACAGTTGCAACGAAGTACTCAGCTCCTAAAAGTGACCTAAAATTATTGAATCACAATAGTGATTAAGATGAAAATGAAAGTCCAAATGATACACTAAAGCAGGGGTTCCCAACCTTTTATGTCTGGCGACTCACCTTCTGATATTTTTTCATATTCGCGCCCCATCCCTCACCTATGACGATATAAATGTACGTTATTCAGCTTCTGTAAGAGCCCCGCCGCGACCCACCTGAAATCCGCCCGCGACCCACTAGTGGGTCGCGACCCACCGGTTGGGAAACGCTGCACTAAAGAATTCCACTACCAAATCAATATCAGATGAGACAGAAAATTTACCTGTTTAAGAACCGAATCAAGTCCCTGATGATAATCATGAACCAATATTAGAAAATTCAGATTTTCAATCTAGCCATAAATAAGCTAGAACTAAAAATAAACTAAGATATTTCCAACATTTTGTTCAAAAATAGGGCCGGATTAAATTATTTGGGTTATGTTGTCTTGTCACTTGTCATAATAATTAAAGAAAAAAGAAGAATAAAGTAATTCTCCTTATTTCACTTGCCGTCCCGTACCCCCACTTAGTTTCATGTTATGTTTCTCGATACATTGTGCTAGAAAGAGATACCGCAAACCAGTCGAAGAGATCTTGTCGTCAGTGGTGGCGGAGTGAGGGCTCACTCTATGTTAATATATACCTCTATGCTTGGAAAGGGAAACGAGAAACGACGGTGCGCGAGTCGCGGAGAAATATTGCAACTATCTTAAATAATTCATATTGGGTGCATTCAGCAGACTCAATCGATGACTAATCGCTTAGTGATTTTCTGCTGAATGCCACATAAATTGTCGATTAGTTATTATTCGATGACTTATCGGTCGCCATTTTAAACATCGGTTTTGAAATATGATTTCTTATCAAATCAAAATAAGATTGACGTATGACGTGTGTCTAATACGTATATTTTAAGTTATGTATCTTAAAAAAACATGAATTGAAGGCAAGGAAGGCTGAAAGGCATATAAATCACGCTGATAAATATCTGAGCTGCTTTGTTGGATTATTCGTATGTGTATGTACCTATTAGGTTTACCTATGTCGCAAGAAATTCAAGAATTTGAAACTATGTATGAATTAAATGGGGTTATTTATAAATTACCATTTCATAATAATTTTTATTTCTGTTCTTGGGATGTCTTTCACGTATTTGCAAATCATTTTGAAAAATGTGACAGTTGTCATAACCTATTTCGTATGTACAGCCGGTTCCTAAAAAAACTGATACGACTCTTAGTAAGATTTGATCATGTTGAGCAGTGTATTTGATTGATCTGACATTATTTGATTTATTATGACAGACAAATAATAAAATAAACAAACAACAAACAACTGATTACATATTATGTTAATTCATAAATTGTACTAATTATTAAGGTCTAAATGTTTATATTATTTTGAATTCCTATATTTTATAAAGAACATATAAATGATAGTTTTTACATCAAATAGATCACATAATTATTGTAAACGTGGATTATACAACAAAACAAATTAATATTCAATTCAGCCCTGTAACTTATTAAAATAAATATTATAGAAGTTTTCAGGGACTTTCAGCCCTCGATAATAATGTAGTCTTTCATTTTGAGTTTAAATTTTTCAAAAATATTTATTAGTTTTCTCAGGATTCGAAAAAAAAAATGAATACAATTAAAATACATTGAGAATTTTGACATGCGTCACAATTTTGCATTAACTCAATGTAAAATTCTAAACTGTTGAATTCCAGCTTCCCTAATTATTTGACAGCAAATGACATTAGAAACTATTTGTAGAGGATTGAAATCTGTATTGAAAACAACTGTTAAAATTGGTCTACGTAATTAAACATATTCCAAAATTTTGTAAAAATGTAATACACTTCAGTTTTCAGCCCAAACTTAGGCCACACACAATGCAATATGTTCACATTTTTGAACTGTCAATATTTTTATTTTATCATCTATTGTTTAAAAACAATACAGTTGATAAGATACCCTCAGTTGCGAAGAAATTATTAATAATAAAGGTTAATAATAAAGTCTAATAACCGTGGAACAGAATAATATATCTGACAAATTTTAAGATTTGGCAGTGACATTGACAGTATGTAAATATTAAGTATTTATCCTTCAAAATACACTGCCCAATTTTCTACAAAATACGCTTCAAGAGTCGTATCAGTTTTTTTTGGAACCAGGTGTACATGAAAGTATACCATTCAGCAGAATCGTTAGCGATTACACATCGCTAAGTAATCGATTAGTCATCGCAGTTTTCTGCTGAATGCAGCCAATGTCAATTGAAATTGTAAAATTTACGTATATTTCATACCTTCTGTCATTGACTCAGAAAAATTATATATTGCTCCACAATATTGATATGATATGCAATTATTATATAAAGGTAAATTTATTAATTGTATATTGCTTGCAGTACTGCATTTTAATAACTGATTTTATTTATTACATACAATTGTCATAGAGTTATATATTAGCATAGAGAGAGTGTCATTCAGAGCGAAGTGACGACACCATCTTTTTTATTTGGATTAGTGCTGTCTCACTCTTACGCATAGTAAAGCTGCCACAGTTGTCCTTCTCTTCCGTGCCTATCTTCACACTAAATGTCATCATAGATTTTCAATACAATGTGTTAGAAAGAGATGCAGCAAACCAGTCCATGAGATCTTGTCGTCAGGAAGCGCGGAAGATAGGCTCCCTCTATGTTAATATATACCTCTATGACAATTGTTTACGTTTGCTAAACATAACCTGCATCTTATTTTTTCTTCTTATTATTTTTTTGGACTATGGTCTTGACAATTATCCAGCAACCAGGACTAATATAATTGGCCAATATAATTAAAAGTGCGAATAAAAGTACAGAGCGTAGAAATAGAGGTCGCTTTGCCGAACTTGCACGGTCCCAATACCTACGATATGCAAATGAAATAAGAAAATCATTTGGATTATTCCAAAAATAATTTCAAAAAGGTGACTCGTAATTTTGACCAATATTGAATGTCGAATTTCACACAACAGGAACAACTTACTATAGGGCTTTTCATCGATTGTCATTTGTTTCGAGCTTCTGTCAAATGTCGTATAATCCGTGTATAACATGAATATACACGGATTATACGACATATGACAGAAGCTCGAAACAAATGACTGTGAATGAAAAGCCCTATTGTTGTTACGTTCGTTTATCTCAATTCGTCAACCTCAAGAACCTCAGCATGATCGTTCTTCTCCATTCATCTGGTATTCTGTTCGTGGTGATTATTTTATGAATAAGAAGTTGCAGTTGTTGTACACCACCATATTTTAAGAGTTAATTTGGTATTTGATTATATTTGGCGTTTCTGGTAAAGATTTTTCGTTTTCTTTTATAAACATTTCTGTCAGGAAGGCCACCCATGTATCCTCTTTTATGTGTTCTATTTCAACTAGTTCTTTCATTTCGCTTCTTTGTTGTCTTATAAAGAGCCTTACTTGTTTCTGTTGTCCAGAGAAATCCATCCTCTAGTCTTTTTGTGAATCTTTCCCAGTAATCTGTTATTGTTTTTCTTACCAATTGATGAGTTTCAGTTCTTACCCTATAGTCTTCATATGATTCATTCGTTTTTTTCTGACCTATATTTTAGTAACGTTTTCCTTTTTTTTTGGTGACATTTCTTTTAACCTCAAGTGTAAACCATGGTGTTTTCGTAGACCACTTTTGGTTCTTGTTTATTTTTTCGTTCCAGGGGCATCTCCGGTAGCGTCCAGAATATTTACAGAATTGACAGGACGGAATTTTGACAGAATTATTAAAAATAATTAGTAATAAAATATGTCGCCAAGATTGGCCCTGTACCCTTTTTCCTTGCCAAGATGTAGCTTTTACCGTAAAGCTAGCAGCACCTACTGTTTCTTGGAAACGGCTACAGCAATAATTTTTTTTCTTTCGGTAATAAATTAGCAATAAATTATAGTCTTAGTCGGAATTCGGTCTTTGAAATGGTGCTGCTAACTTTACCGACATGTAAAATGAAGTACAAATAAATATCGTATATAAATCGAACCGTTAGTTTTATTTAACTATAAGTTAAAGGTAGTTACAGTAAAACAAACAAAAAAAAAAATGATCAATAGGTATATGTATTACTAACATTGTATTTATAACTCAATGCAACTAGTTAAAAATGTAAGGTAAAATCCCGGGGGCGAAACGGTTCGGGGGCGAAACGGCTGGGGACGAAACGGCGGGGGCGAAACGGTCGGGGGCGAAACGGTCGGGGGCGAAACGGCTGGGGACGAAACGGCGGGGGCGAAACGGTCGGGGGCGAAACGGTTCGGGGGCGAAAGGGCTGGGACGAAACGGCGGGGGCGAAACGTCCGTATCCATTATGTGACACATGACAGAAGCTCGAAACAAATGACAATCGATGAAAAGCCCTATTTGAGAAGGAGCATAAGTCAATTATTATTACTAAAGGTGTCACCTAACTTTATCTGCAAAAATCCGAATGCCACCTCTCACATCCAAAAATAGACGTTTTTTCACAGATCCTTACTGGTCTAAACCGTAATTAAACTTTTGTACAAAAATTTTGGTTTTAGTTCCTGTACCAACCGCCTTATACATTAAAATGTATTTTTTTAATTTTCTCGAAAAAGTGGTTTTGTTACTTAAGGCCGCGTCACACCATCAAATAATTTGATCAAACTGGTTTGAGCAAACTGAAAGTGACAGTTAGTGACGTCACATCCTGAGTGTTCATTGTGGATAATAATGAAAAATTTTAATTTTAAACAAAGTACAAACAAGTTAGACAACTCCAATATAAAAAATTTGATCAAACTAGACTGATAGTAACTAGACTGATTTAACATCTACTCTGAGGAAATCTTTCAAGAAGCAGTTGATGATGTTGAGGCCGGAATTCGAATTAACGGAGAATGTATCAATAACATAAGATACGCAGATGACACTGTGGTATTCGCTGACAGTTCTGAAGCCCTGCAGGAGTTAATGAACAGAATCGCGGAGGTCAGTCAGAGATACGGACTTTCACTAAACACTAAGAAAACAAAATGTATGAATATCTCTAAGAACAAACAGCAATTTGGACGAATCAGTGTGAATGGTCAACAAATAGAAAGAGTAAAAACATATACCTACCTTGGTACGAACGTCAATGAAAATTGGGACCATTCTATAGAAATCAAATGTAGGATAGAGAAAGCAAGATCTGCATTTCAAAAAATGTCAAAGTTGTTCAAATGTCATGATTTGTCGATACCTATAAAAGTCCGATTACTACGATGTTATATCTTTCCTATACTGTTGTACGGAGTTGAGTCGTGGACTCTCACAGACGCCACCTGCAAGAAAATTGAGGCTTTTGAGATGTGGGTTTATCGTCGAATCCTGAAGATATCATATACCGACCACATTACTAATGAGGGTGTTTTGCTGAGAATGCAAAAAGAAAAAGAGCTGTTAATCAAAATAAAAACAGCCAAAATCGAATACCTCGGTCACATCATGAGGAACAGTGAAAGATATGGACTGCTGCAACTGGTCTTACATGGAAAAGTAGAGGGAAAGCGAGGACCAGGAAGGCGAAGGATTTCGTGGCTGAAAAATCTACGTACGTGGTTCAACACAACCACTACAAATCTTTTCAGAGCAGCAGTGTGCAAAGTACAGATTGCCATGATGGTCGCCAACATCCGAAACGGATAGGCACTACAAGAAGAAGAAGACTGATAGTGAGAGCACAGATTTTTAGATTTTAAAAAAACTGCAATTGTGACGTCACTTTGACGACGTACTTCCGGAGTTTGCTCAAACTGTTTGATCAAATTATTTGATGGTGAGACGCGGCCTTTAGACCACTTTAGTTCCAGGCTAGCCACTTATTGTCACTTGCTGTTGCGTTTAGTAAATTTCAATTTCCGACTTATTTCTTGTTTGCTTTGAATGCTGACGTACGGGTAAAGATTCATTGACTCAACTGTATCTGGGGCCTGATTCTAATTCATTTCGACAGTCGCAATTTCATTTCGACACCGCGCGATTCTTGGGGATATTAACCTTATTATGTTGAGACTGCTCAGAATTTGGGTTGGCGCTTCGGTTTCTTGGATTTTGTTGATAGTCTGGGAAAATTATCGAAAAAATACCATTTTTGGGAAAAATTATTTACCAGCTATTTTATTGCTAAAATCGAATCTTAAGATTGCATATATTAGTAATATGGGGTATGACAAGTCCGCAGAAAGTGTGTTATTTTATTTATAAACAAATTAGCACTCCTAAATCTTCTTTTTTTTTCAATTAGTGGTCTGTAACTCCTATATTTTTTCCTTTGAGCCAAAAACACTCAAATAAAAATTCACCGTAATTTAGTTCTGCACAAAGTTATTTTTTTTCCAATTTCCTTCAACAAAAATTTTACTCAGAAAATCCGAGTTTTCCCAAAAAATCTGCCATTTTCAATTAAAATTTTAGGGAAGTACCTAATTATTTATCAATAATTAAATAATTGAAGACATGAAAGATTTATTATAGTAGATTATACAGAGGGGCTAAATTATGGAATAAATTCATTTCTTTAAAACGGACGATTTTGGAGCAAAATCCCGAAAGAGGTCGATTTTTATTTTTAAATTACAATTTTTTGGCATATATTTCATACTAGTGACGTCATCCATCTGAGCGTGATGACGTAATCGATAATTTTGTTAATGGGAATAGGGGTCGTGTGGTAGGTCATTTGAAAGGGCGTTTAATTCTCTATTCAGTAATATAAACATTAATATCATTAGGTATTTATACATGGTTGCCAAAAAAAAATTTTGAATTAAATTAATTGGCGCAAAAAGAAGAATGTATGTAATTTATTTAACTCAAAATACATTGTACTGCTGTCAGAAAATAGAAAAAAAGGTTTATTTCACAAATAAACATTTCTTTTCGCTTAAATTAAATCACAAACAGACTCCCTCCTACCTATTGGCAGTTTGAACTTTTAATTTAAGCTAAAAGCAATGTTTATTTGCAAAATAAACATTTTTTTCTATTTTCTGACAGCAATACAATGTATTTTGAGTTAAATAAATTACATGCATTCTTCTTCTTGCGTCAATTAATTTAATTCAAAATTTTTCTTGGCCTCCCTGTATAAATAATGAAACTAATGTTTATAATACTGAATAGAGAATTGAACGCCTTTGTAAATGAGCTACAACACGAACCCATATTCCTATTTAAAAAAATAATTACGTCATCACGCTCGGATGGATGACGTCACTAGTTTGAAATATATGCCAAGAAATTTAATTTAAAAATAAAAATCGACCTGTTTCGGGATTTTTCTCTAAAATCGTCCATTTTAGAGAAAATGAATTTATTCCATAATTTAGCCCCTCTCTGTATATCAGGAGACCGGCGACAATCTAACCAATAGTTTAGCAATAATTAAAATGTTAATTAAAAAATTTCGGTCGAAATAATAACCAGAAAGATTATGATACACCAGAATAACTATGATTTTCATATAAAAAAGCACTATACCTATTCAACGTACCTTACAGGATTGAAATTGGACCATTTGAGCGGTCTCGGGAATGTTATAAAGAAACAATTTTTTGGCTTATAAACAAATAGAACCCCTCAGAAAATATTAGATTAAATTAAATTAAGTTAACGCTGTTGAAAAGAGCACGGCTTCTGTGTCCTTTTCGAAGAAAAACAAATTGAATTGGGAGGAGTGATTCCAGGTATAACCGGTCAAATTTGACCGGCATTTGCGACAGAGTTATAAACAACAGGATTTTAATCTTTGAACCATTAGATACCTTTTAATTCCGGTCTTCTTTGTACATACAAATTTTCATATCTTCAAGACACTCATAACAAAAAAGATTTATGTCACTGTCACCAAATTATTTAATTATTGATAAATAATTACTTCCCTCAAATTTTAGTTGAAAATTAAAGATTTTGTTTGGAAAACCCGAATTTTCCGAAGAAAATTTCCGTCGAAGGAAATTGGAATAAATTATTAATGTGCAGAATTAAATTACTGTCAATTTTTATGTGAGTGTTTTGGTTTAAAGTTAAAATTTTCGGAGTTTTAGAGCAATAATAAAAAAAAAGATTTCGGAGCGCTAATTTGTTTATAAACAAAATAGCACACTTTCTGTGGACTTTGCACAGCTATATTACTAATATAGGAAATCTTGAAGATTTTATTTCAGCATGTCCAGCAATAAAATAGCTGGTAATTAATTTTCCTTGTTTTTTACTAATTTTCCCAGATTATTACCTCACATCTTTCATTGAGTTGATGATTCATGTTGTGGACATTCTCAATTATTATATTTCTAATTTAATACTATTCTATCTAATTCCTCAAAACAAGCAAATTTCAATTAAACCCAGCTATATTATAATACCTTTTGATTTAGTTTTCCTTGCAAGAAATAAACAAAACACATCTAAACTAAACCTAACCTCGCTTTTGGCCATTCATTCATCTCCGTGTCAAATAATTTCGACAGTCGCCATCGCCATATTGAAAGCGACTTGTTTAGTGTCGAAATTTGATTTAGAATCAGGGCCCAGGTTGAAAAGCCATAGAGGTATATATTAACATAGAGGGAGCCTACCTTCCGCGCTTCCTGACGACAAGATCTCATGGACTGGTTTGCTGCATCTCTTTCTAACACATTGTATCGAAAATCTATGATGACATTCAGTGTGAATATAGGCACGGAAGAGGAGGACAACTGTAGCAGCTTTACTATGCGTAAGAGTGAAACAGCACTAATCCAAATAAAAAAGATGGTGTCGTCACTTTGCTCTGAATGACACTCTCTCTATGCTAATATATAACTCTATGTGAAAAGCCTGAAAAGCACTATGAACCACAGAACACGAAAATAGGTAACGAAAATCCCTGTCACTGTCACGCTGTACGCTGTCGTCTGTCATATCAAGGTGTTTTCTCAAAGCAAAAGCAAACTTCGGCAACTGTCAAAGTTTATTTTATTTAACTAAAAATTTAATTCATATTGCGTTTATTTTATTATGGCAGTGTACTGAATTCTCAAAGTTCAACAAAATAATGGAGAAATTACCAGTAGAGGTTATTGAAAATATTCTCACTTTCCAGAAAATATCTATTGAAGATGTGGTACATTTTTCTCTAACTTGCCATTATTTTCATAATATTGTAACAAACAACAACAAAATCTGGAAAACTAAGCTGTTTCAGAAGTAAGTACTTATTATTATTTTATGTACATATTTTAAAACTTAAATTATTTTTGTAATATTGGCATTTTAAAAAAAACTTGCATTCAATATTGTATAATAAAGATGGCTTGATGTGAAAAAATTATCATTGGACCGGCATTTTGCAAAATAAAAATATTACCTTTTACTTGTCTTTCAAACGATCTAAATTCATCTTATTAAATAGTCTGTAGTTGTCTGGTTTTATGATTACCAGAGCACATTTTGATACATATCACTTCCAGAATGTCAATTAAGTAAGAGAGATATTTTCCTAATTATATTTAAGTACTATATTTAATAGTATATTATCCTAATCTATTTCAACTACTAATCAAAAAGTAATTTAGTTTTTGGTTATTGTTTTCCTCCTCAATGGTTTCTGGTAATTTTTTATTTTGTTTATCCAAATATGTAATTGACAATTCAAAATAGTTGACAATTTATGAATTATAGGTTCTTCTTCTTACTCTCTTTCGTGGCTTGCATACTTGTGCATCTGCCAGTACATTTGATTATATTGCAGCTCGTCTTGCTCTAAGCAATGCTGCAACACTGAAATGAAAACCTAAAAATGTTGCCTTGATTTACCAAGTAACCAGGGGAATATTGGGGGGATGTAAGTACGGGTTGAAGTATTTTAAATTCATAATTCATTTTGTTAATATTTAAATGAATAATCACTGCCTCTAGTTGTTCATGAGTAAGATGTTGCAATATATTTTGAACATTGGAATTCTTTGGTACTCCTAATTTTGTAAGTTCGGTTCTCAGATTAAACTGCTTGGATACTCTTATTGGACACTGTAGAAGAATATGATCTAGATCCTCAATTTTTCCGCGTTCACAGTAAGGATGTTCTTTTATTTTTAATCTATATAGATGTGAGCTTGTGCAACAATGACCTGTTCTCATTCTTATTATATTTGTCAAATGCCTTCTATCTATGTATGGGAATTTGTGAAACCAGGGTTTTTCTGGAAATGTTACTTGTATTTCTGAATACCATTTTCCTTTGATTTGTACTTTTGACTTCCAATAATGATTGTGTTCATTTTTTATATTATCTTTTAGAATTGGCCAAAGTTCTGTATAGTTTATTTTTATCTCCTGAGGAATCTTAAGACACCTGCCAATGTTTGCCAAATTATCCACATGTTCATTGCCCTCTATTCCTGAGTGACCTGGAATCAACCATAGTTTATAGTTTCTGCCGATACAATTGGCCTCGATAATTAATTTTTTTGTTTCTAGTGCAATATAATCATTTTTTGAATTAATACCTGTTTGACTTAATTTTTGTATAACACTTTTAGAATCACTAAAGACAATACAATCAGTAATGCCCTTATTTAAGCACACAGTTATACTCTTATTAATTGCTACTATTTCTGCTGTACATATATTCATAATTGAAGGTAACTTTATCAATGTTAGGAATATACACTCCATAACCAGTTTGTATTTGTTGATCAATTTCGCATTTTGATGCATCAAGTTGGATTTATAGTTCGACGTAGTGTAGACGTAGACATAATGTAGATGCACTGGAAAAGTTCAACACTGAACTTTGTGTACTCTTGTTTATAAATGAACGTAAGCGCATGACGGGACGTAAGAGAAACATAACTGAACGGAAGAGATGACCAACTTTCATCTTTTACAGTGCATTTCTTCCGTCTGGCCAATCATAAGGAAGAATTTTGTTCTGTCACTCAAAGTGGACCCGCCCCCTCATTCCTTTTGTAAAGTTGTTTGTCAACATATTCGAATTAATAAAAATATACCATAGTGTAGTTTCAATATTTCAGATAAATATGCTCCTAAAAACTGTTGTTTTACAAGTAAATATCAACAATTAATTATTAAAGTTTTAACAAATAAGCTGAATTAGTACAAGGAATTTGAAGATCATCTTTCTTTTTTGGAAAAACAACTTGTTTGTGTGTAAATAGCAATAACTGCAATGCAAAGTTTGTACCTTTAGTTTTTCTTTTTTAAACAAAAACTTGAAGCAATTCAGACAAATTGATAGTGATAGATAAGTAATTACCATATACCAGTGAAGTGACTTACTATCTTTATTAAAGGGTTTATTTTTGACATTTGTTGAATATTCAAATATGGGCAAATGCTTGTTATGCAAGAAAGATGCTGCAGAGGATAAGACTTCTTTCAAGTGTGATGGATATAAGAGGGCTCTACATATTAATTGTGCCAGTATAACAGCTACAGAAGTAAGATGTCTTCAATTGGCAGCAGATACTAGGAAATTAAAATATTTCTGTGAGGATTGTGAGCAAGGTTTACTGTTAGTACCAATTTTGAAGTCTATGGTTGAAGATCTAAAGATTGAGGTAGAGAAACTTAAGTGTGCCAATGAAAAATCCTTACACGAAAAGGATAATCAGATTTGTGATCTAAGGAAGACTATTGATGAACTGAAATGCAACTCCAATGCGCCAGGTTTGCCATTTGAGGAAATGTTCATAGAAATAAATGATAGAATTGTAAAATCTAACAATATTATGTTATTCAATGTTCCCGAATTGAATTCTGAGAATATTGAAGATAGGATAAAACAAGACAAAGCCCAAGTCGAGGAAATTATGAAACAAATGGGAAAAGATGAAGCGTTGGAGCATTTAGTGAAGGTTGTTCGAGTAGGAAAGAACACGGGTAGTAAGTCTCGTCCACTTAGAGCTATTTTTTCCAATAATGATGGTGTTGTTAAGGACATTTTAAGGAATAAGAAAAGACTACAGAACTCAACAATCAAAATAAATAGTGGTCAAACAAATATGCAAAGGGATATGTTCAGTAAAGCTTGGAAATAATTAAAAGACAGACAAAATAAAGGCGAAAAAGACATTGCCATAAAATACAGAAATGGTGTACCAAAAATTGAATCATTCAAGAAAGAAGGAAAAAACTAATCTCATCCCCATTACAAGTTTATTGTCAGAACGTCGGAGGACTTCGTACAAAAATTCAAGATCTGATTAGTTCTATTTTATGTTCTGATTATGACATTTTTATATTTGTTGAAAGTTGGTTACACGAGGATATTTTAGATAGTGAAATTAAAATACCTTCATATAGAACTTTTAGATGTGATCGTGATAATAGTTATAAGTCAAGAGGAGGAGGTATTTTGATTGTTGTTAAAGACTACATTAAGGTAACTGTGCTGAAACCCTTGTACAAATCTATTGAACAACTTTTTCTTTTATGCTCATTTGGTAAAGACAATTTTATAATTGGAGGTGTATATATTCCACTAAAATCCGTAGAACAAATATATGAACAACACTGTTTATCAGTCGAAGATATACCCCAAAGGTATAATCATCATAAGACATATATATTCGGAGACTTCAACCTTCCGGAAGCTTCATGGGATAACAATGAATCAGGTGTCTTGGTGAATTGTCCTCAAGGTTCACATGCATTGTACTTAGCTGAGGTTTATGGGTACTTGAATTTTTTCCAGATGATTAATATTCCAAATGAAAGAAATGTGTTTTTAGACTTAATATTTACAAATGTTTGTGATTTACAAGTAGCAAAAGCTTTAGATCCGATTTTTAAAAATAGTTATCATCACATAAGTTACACTTACAATATTAGTTTGTGTGAACATCGAGGTAAGTCATTAGAATATACTGAATTTTATCATGATTTTGTAAACGCAGACCATGAAGGTCTCGATAACTATCTTTCAATGATACCTTGGGAAGACCATTTGAATTTGTCAAATGTTGATTATGCTTTAACAGAATTTTACAGCATACTTAATATGTCACTATCATTGTTTGTACCGGTGAAAAAATTTAGAACTTCTAGTTATCCAAAATGGTTTGATGCCAACTTGCGTTATTTAGTCGTACAGAAAAAAATTGCTCATAAAAATTATTTAGCTTCCTGTAATCAAGAGGATTATGTGATTTTTTCAGAACTTAGGAGATTGTGTAAGGATCTATCAAATCAATGTTATAACACTTATCTGAATCAAGTAAATCATAATTTATGCAGTAATCCTAAGTACTTTTGGCAGTTTGTAAACAGTAAGAGAGCATCAAATGATTTACCAAACAGTATGTACTATGGTAATGCTATAGCAACAAACGGACAACAGATTGCAAACTGTTTCCGTCAATTTTTTTCAACAGTTTATTCGCCACAATCAAATATTAATAACTTGGAAGTAAAGGGAAACAACAATCTTTTTATACCTAATTTTTCAATATCAGTGAAAGATATTTTCAGCAACATTTTATCCCTACCCAATAAGTTAAGCAGTGGTCCAGATGGTATTCCCGATTACTTTCTAAAGAACTGTATATATTCACTAACTAATCCTTTATATCTTCTTTTTGAGTCATCATTAAAGACATCAGTTTTCCCAACTTTATGGAAGCACTCTTATATCTGCCCAATTTTTGAATCAGGTAATAAACAAGACATAACAAATTATCGAAGCGTTTGTAAACAGTCCTCTATACCAAAATTTTTTGATAGACTATTGCATGATCAATTAAAATTTTATTGTAAAGAGATGTCTATTAAGCCAGATCATCCATTTCATAAGTCCATATTTGGAATAGTTTCATATTTTTTTGCTAATTTTTTGCTAATTTATTACCACAAAAACAAATTTTTTGCTCCACCCCTAACCGAGAAACAATGGTTGATGTAGCTTAATTATATGTCACATCATCGATAGCCATATCTCGCGAACCTAAAGAGCTAGAAAATCGTACGACGCGGCATATTTTTTTGCTAATTTATTGCTGTCGATCTGCATATGCAACATACCACAAAACCACCCCTGCTTCCCTTACAGCTAAACAACACCCCCAAAAAACAACGAAAAATCTTGAAAAATGATTTTTGTGATATAGTTGACGGTTGATATTTAATTGCTAATTTTTTGCTGTCATTAGCCGTAAAAAACAAATTTTTTGCTCCACCCCTAACCGAGAAACAATGGTTGATGTAGCTTAATATTATGTCACATCATCGATAGCCATATCTCGCGAACCTAAAGAGCTAGAAAATCGTACGACGCGGCATATTTTTTTGCTAATTTATTGCTGTCGATCTGCATATGCAACATACCCCAAAACCACCCCTGCTTCCCTTACAGCTAAACAACACCCCAAAAAAACAACGAAAAATCTTGAAAAATGATTTTTGTGATATAGTTGACGGTTGATATTTAATTGCTAATTTTTTGCTGTCATTAGCCGTAAAAAACAAATTTTTTGCTCCACCCCTAACCGAGAAACAATGGTTGATGTAGCTTAATATTATGTCACATCATCGATAGCCATATCTCGCGAACCTAAAGAGCTAGAAAATCGTACGACGCGGCATATTTTTTTGCTAATTTATTGCGGTCGATCTGCATATGCAACATACCCCAAAACCACCCTGCTTCCCTTACAGCTAAACAACACCCCCAAAAAACAACGAAAAATCTTGAAAAATGATTTTTGTGATATAGTTGACGGTTGATATTTAATTGCTAATTTTTTGCTGTCATTAGCCGTAAAAAACAAATTTTTTGCTCCACCCCTAACCGAGAAACAATGGTTGATGTAGCTTAATATTATGTCACATCATCGATAGCCATATCTCGCGAACCTAAAGAGCTAGAAAATCATACGACGCGGCATATTTTTTTGCTAATTTATTGCTGTCGATCTGCATATG
This sequence comes from Diabrotica virgifera virgifera, assembly GCF_917563875.1. Classification (NCBI taxonomy): domain Eukaryota; kingdom Metazoa; phylum Arthropoda; class Insecta; order Coleoptera; family Chrysomelidae; genus Diabrotica; species Diabrotica virgifera. The sequence continues at coordinate 139,575,731 of NC_065443.1, forward strand.
CAACATACCCCAAAACCACCCCTGCTTCCCTTACAGCTAAACAACACCCCCAAAAAACAACGAAAAATCTTGAAAAATGATTTTTGTGATATAGTTGACGGTTGATATTTAATTGCTAATTTTTTGCTGTCATTAGCCGTAAAAAACAAATTTTTTGCTCCACCCCTAACCGAGAAACAATGGTTGATGTAGCTTAATATTATGTCACATCATCGATAGCCATATCTCGCGAACCTAAAGAGCTAGAAAATCGTACGACGCGGCATATTTTTTTGCTAATTTATTGCGGTCGATCTGCATATGCAACATACCCCAAAACCACCCTGCTTCCCTTACAGCTAAACAACACCCCCAAAAAACAACGAAAAATCCTAAAAAATGATTCTCATGATATGGTTGACAGTTGATGTTCAATAACAAATTTTTTTCTATGATAAGTTCTATCGATCCAAAGCTTATTTTAAATGTTTTTTAATGATACTTTGCACGTATTATAAAAATTGAGTTATCCATCGCATTTTTTCGGTATGTCAAAAAAAAAGTGTTTCATTTTTTGTTTATTACATTTTCTGTTATATGTATCTCGAAAACTGCTCGATGGATTTTAATGATCCTCATCTCTTTTTATTTTGTTAAACGTGCAAAAATATGAATTTTTCATTTTACCATATCAATGTATATCGAACCATATCTCCGAGATTTATCGATCGATTTTTGACTATTATTAAATATAAGTCACTTCGATACCACTCCGGCTACACTCATAAAAAAAGTAGCTTAGAAAAAGCGTTCTTGAACGAAGAAAGGCTGTTTTCTAGAGCCAAGAGTAAAATAAATTACAACCAAGAATTTTTTTTCAATACATTCTTATGAAGAATAAGTTCTTGGCTATAGTTTATTTTACTCTTTGCTGTAGAAAACAGCCTTTCTTCGTTCAAGAACGCTTTTTCTAAGATCGGTAACTACTTTTTTTATGAGTGTAGCCGGAGTGGTATCGAAGTGACTTATATTTAATAATAGTCAAAAATCGATCGATAAATCTCGGAGATATGGTTTGATATACATTGATATGGTAAAATGAAAAATTCATATTTTTGCACGTTTAACAAAATAAAAAGAGATGAGGATCATTAAAATCCATCGAGCAGTTTTCGAGATATAACAGAAAATGTAATAAACAAAAAATGAAACACTTTTTTTTTGACATACCGAAAAAATACGATGGATAACTCAATTTTTATAATACGTGCATAAGTATCATTAAAAAACATTTAAAATAAGCTTTGGATCGATAGAACTTATCATAGAAAAAAATTTGTTATTGAACATCAACTGTCAACCATATCATGAGAATCATTTTTTAGGATTTTTCGTTGTTTTTTGGGGGTGTTGTTTAGCTGTAAGGGAAGCAGGGGTGGTTTTGGGGTATGTTGCATATGCAGATCGACCGCAATAAATTAGCAAAAAAATATGCCGCGTCGTACGATTTTCTAGCTCTTTAGGTTCGCGAGATATGGCTATCGATGATGTGACATAATATTAAGCTACATCAACCATTGTTTCTCGGTTAGGGGTGGAGCAAAAAATTTGTTTTTTACGGCTAATGACAGCAAAAAATTAGCAATTAAATATCAACCGTCAACTATATCACAAAAATAATTTTTCAAGATTTTTCGTTGTTTTTTGGGGGTGTTGTTTAGCTGTAAGGGAAGCAGGGGTGGTTTTGGTGTATGTTGCATATGCAGATCGACAGCAATAAATTAGCAAAAAAATATGCCGCGTCGTACGATTTTCTAGCTCTTTAGGTTCGCGAGATATGGCTATCGATGATGTGACATAATATTAAGCTACATAAACCATTGTTTCTCGGTTAGGGGTGGAGCAAAAAATTTGTTTTTTACGGCTAATGACAGCAAAAAATTAGCAATTAAATATCAACCGTCAACTATATCACAAAAATCATTTTTCAAGATTTTTCGTTGTTTTTTGGGGGGTGTTGTTTAGCTGTAAGGGAAGCAGGGGTGGTTTTGGGGTATGTTGCATATGCAGATCGACAGCAATAAATTAGCAAAAAAATATGCCGCGTCGTACCATTTTCTAGCTCTTTAGGTTCGCGAGATATGGCTATCGATGATGTGACATAATATTAAGCTACATCAACCATTGTTTCTCGGTTAGGGGTGGAGCAAAAAATTTGTTTTTGTGGTAATAAATTAGCAAAAAAGTAGCAAAAAAATATGAAACTATTCCAAATATGGACTTATGAAATGGATGATCTGGCTTAATAGACATTGTAAAGAGCGTCTAATACACAATCAACATGGATTTTCTCAGAATAAATCAACGGTAACAAATTTAGTACTCTTTGAACAAAACAATATTAAACGCGTTGGAGAATAAAAGTCAGATGGATACTATTTATACTGACTTCTCCAAGGCATTTGACAGAGTAGATCATAACATCTTATTGGGAAAATTAAATGCTTTTGGCTTCAGTCATCAATCCTTACAATGGTTCAATAGCTTTTCATTCAAATATAATTCATGTGACATCAGGAGTACCCCAAGGAGCTCACTGTTCACCTTTGTTATTTAATATATTTGTGAACGATATATCAGAATGTTTTAGAAATTGCGATTTCCTGATGTTTGCAGATGATTTGAAATTATTTAAATCCGTAGATTCAAATGTTGATGTAACATTAATTCAAGAAGATTTAGACCAGTTGAGTATTTGGTGTGAGAGTAATATTTTGCATTTAAATGTTGCTAAATGCTGTTATATAAGCTTTTTTAGAGGTAATAAAAAATATGATACTTCTTACACAATTAATGAAAATGAATTGTCTTATGTTAAAACAATAAAAGACTTAGGAGTCACATTTGATGAGCAGTTGCGTTTTGTGCAACATATAAATAGTGTAACAGTAAATGCATCAAAATCTTTGGGCTTTATCATTCGCAACTGTCTGAGACTATCTGTAGGGGCTTTAAGAACGGTATATTATGCTTTGGTTGTATCTAAAGTGGAATATGCATCTATTGTATAGTCTCCACAATACCAAGCTCATTCTACTACGTTGGAGAGATTGCAGAATAAATTTTTGAGATATTGTGGATACAAATTAAACATACGCATTACTAATCATGATTATTAGTCGAGGAAATGAAGCTGAAAAAATGGCAAAACCTCGCAATTTTTTCGTCCAGCATCGATTTGTACAAAAATTTGGGATTAGGCTCATTACACCCTCTAGTTCATTTTCTATATTGAGCCGTTGTACGCTTTTGGTTTTGTAAGGGTGAAAACTACCCCTAGTTGTAAAAAATTATAAAATAACATTTTAAACTTTAATATTGTCAACCTTTGGTTCTTATTACTCTACTCTACTATCATAATATTTCAACCCTTAAAACCACCCTTGTTGGAGCTATATATAAAAAATTTACTTATCTTAAAAGAATAACTTCGGCTTGCATCGATTTACACAAAAATTTGAGATTAGGATCCCCTGTACTTTATATTCTATATCATGCTTAAGGGCGTTGATTATTTTTAGGGGTGTAAACAACCCCTTGTTGTCAAAAATTATTAAAAATATTGTATACTTTAATATGGGTAAAATTTGGTTTTGATTGGTTAAATAATGATTGTTTTATACTTTAGGATATAATATCATAATATTTCAACCCTTAAAAACCACCCTTAATAACTTACAGTTTTTATAAGTAGATATTTTAATAGGTCTATACGGAAAAAAAAGTAGAATTAAAGAATTACAAAAACATTTATTTACACAAAAATACGAATTTACAAATATGTACAAATACAAATAGTTTTTTAGTCATCTTCCAGTATACGAACCGGTTCTGTGGTATTATACATGCATTGAAAATTATCCATAAGCGGACTATCCGAATTTTTCGAAAAAAGAAAATTCGTTTTATAAACATAGCTCCTTCATTTTTGGCGGTGAAAAGATTTTTCAAAAATGACTTTGTAGGATTTTTGAAGAGTAATAAGAATGTGTAAACTAAATTCCGTAAGATCCCTCAGTTTTTAATTAGGGTGGGTTTATAGGGCTCGAATAAGGGGGTGTTTGCTCGTAAATAGAGGTTTTAAACAGCTATATCTCGCTAACTGTTCACTGTAATGAAAATCTATGCACAAGGGAATTTTAGTTGTTAAATCATTTTTTTCGTATCCAGTATTTTCGGAGATATTTTGAAGTAAAAGGTGAAAAATGGGAAATTCCAAAAAATTAATTTTTCTTTAAACTCCAATTTTTCTAAAATTAAAATTAGGCCTTTTAAATAGGTCAAACTTCTTAAGTGCATTGATAAAACAAACATAAAAGGAATTACAGAAAGGTGAAGACCAATTTTTAATCAGGAGGGTAGTTAGGGGGTTGTTTTCACTGATTTTTTCATAGAGAAAAGCAGGTACCGAACTTTTTTTGATCATAAGTCGCTTACTTTACAGACTAGAAACTTTTTATTATTTTTTTTGAAAGACCTAACTGTATACTTGAAAAAATATTATTTAAGCTTTTCTCTAAAAATGCAAAGTTTTTCCGTTATTTTACTTTGAATATTTCAAATTATGCATTTGACGAAAAAAGCTAACTTTAACGTGCCGTATCTCGGTTTTTATTGGTCTTAGCGATATTACAGAAAAATAATTTGGTTTGTGTTACTAAAAGATACAATTTTGATATCTACTGTTTTTTTTTGATTAAATGCATATTTTTCGAGGTATTCTCAAAAAACCCTCTCAAAAAGTCGATTTTTTCATCGAAAAACTGTTACTTTCAAGCGCGATTAACTCGAAAAATATTAGTTTTACGAAGAAAATGTAAAAAACATTTTTTTCTTACAATCACTTTTTACATCGACTTACATAGTTAAAATGTAATAAAAAAATTCCCGCCCCGAGATGGGGTGGCAACCACCCCCAAGGTTTTAGCGTACAGCGGCATAATATAGAAAATGATCCTTGGACTATTCCCTACCTTCTTTGAAAATTTCAAGTAAATCCATGCTGGACGAAAAAATTGCGAGCCAAAATGCTTCATTTCCTCGACTATATACCTATATTTTAAAAACACTCAACATGAATTTATTAAAAACTCGACGAGATAACTCTGATTTGGTATTTGTGTTTAAATTAATAAATGGTTTAATTTGTTGTTCTGAACTTCTCCAATCTATTAATTTATATGTTCCCTCCAGAAGTCTCAGACATGTTGATTTGTTTTATATACCTTTTCATCGAACAAACTATGGTATGCATTCGCCCATTGAGCGAACACTAAAAATTATAAACGAGAATAACTTGCAAATGTTTGGTGTCTCCTTGGCTGCTTTTAAGAATCGGATTAAAAGAGCTTGACAGGTACTTTTTGTTTATTTGAACTGATTTGTGTAATAGATGTAATATGTGTAATGGATAACTATTAATATTTCGTTTTTGTTTAATATGTAATTAAGATTTATTTTACTCTAGTTTAGTAGATATTACAGAGATTGATTTTATACTGTATGTGTTGTAATGGGGGTAATCCCGTATATAAATAAATAAATAAATATGAGTTGTTTATTAGCCTGTTAATTCGGGGTTATCCACACATAATATACGATAATTAAATCCAATGAACATTTTAAAGACCAGGAAATGAAACAAAATAGTTGGAAATTCCACGGCACCAAGGAGCAGACCTTCGTTTATTTCCTAATCCATTGTAACACACAAAATGGATAAATATTATAATAAATAAATAGTAGAAATAAATAAACACAAAATGTTGTTTACGGTTCGTATAATTTTTAAGCTATGTTGTTGAATTAAGCCACTGTTTCTACTCATGCGCAAAAATTCCGCTGCGTTAATTTATAAATTGACAAAATATTTTCTTACGTGTGCAGTCCGTTTCCTACGTCTACGTTGCGTCTACGTCTACGCTACGTCAAACTATAAATCCAACTTCAGTGTCAACAAATGTATATTTTCCGCAAATCGCCAGGAAATTTTGACATTCCTGTCAAAATTTCTTGAAGAAAAAGTCAGGACTTCCTTACTGTAAGGAAATGTCATTTCCTTACTGTAAGGAAATGATATTTCCGTACAGTTGTTAGTGTTCTACATAAATGATAGAAAACACATTGCTATTAAAACCTTGTAAATTACCTTAATCATTAAATTTTCTTTATCTGGAGCTTCCTGGATAAATTTTTCAATTTCTTCCTTCGTTAAAATCTTAGATTTCTTTGCCCTATAACCTTGAGCTTGCCGTTTCAATAAAGAACGAAGTTTTGAGTATGTAGATATATCTACATTGTGTTTAAGTGCAAGGGTTGACTTCAGCATTGAATAATTGGCCCATAATGTTGAAGATTTCATCTTTAAACAAAGGTCTAGGAAGTATGCCATTACAACATTTTCTGAGAAAGAACTCGTATTTTTACTCATGCGATAATCCATAAAACGTCTGTATGCATTTTCGTACTTTTCTCTTGATTTCTTTGGCAATAATTCTAATGAAGCAGTATTCACTGCCTCAATCAGCTCTGGAGGAGTCCCAGGAATGGAAATTTCATCATCACTTATCATTTTACTTTCGAGAACACCAGCAATTAAATTTATAAGCGTCAAGTTTGACAATTCAACCTCAATACGTTTCCATAGTAACCCAAGTAATTTTATTAGGAATTTCAAAGCACCATTTATTTGGGAATAAAATTATCGCGTTTTTTTTAAATCAATCAATATCTGTCGAATTTTAAACGATTTGCGGAAAAATAGTATGTTTACCTCGTAGGAAAAGCCACATTCCTGGACTCTGTGTTGCTAAGTCTCGGCTTGCGCCTCGACTTGGCAATCTTCACAGTCGTCCAGGAATGTTAAGCTTTTCCTACCCGGTAAACAATGTACTATTTCTAGAAAACTTCTCAGTTACTATTTTAAATATTGTATTTTGATTACTGCCTATGTTATTAATATTTAATTGAATTGTAGGGACTCGTCCATATAAGGTGTCATAATTTTGTATGAAATCAGCTATCACATCTGTTTTATGGACTATTTTTTTATGTGGTTTTAGATAATCTAACGCTTCTACTAAATATGGACGCTCTTTCTGTCTCCAGTAACCAAAATTGTAACTACATGCCTGGTTTACTTCATGTGTTAATTCCAACAGTGGGTGATTTTGGTTGCTGTATATTTTTGACATGAATTTTGTTGCTAGCCATCTCCTCCTAAATTCCAGGGTCATCTCTCCTGTTTCTACTAACAGAGCTGTACTGGGGGTTGATATCATGCATCCTAGAATTAGCCTTAATGCTTGATATTGTATAGTGTCAAGTTTTTGTAGAGTTTGCTTGCTTGATGGCTTTAAAAATATACTACCAAAGTCAAGATGTGATCTTACCAGTCCATAATAGGCTATAAGCAATGTTGCAGGATCTCCACCCCACCAAACTCTACAGAAGGATCTCATTACATTAATTCCTTTACTAGCTTTACTTTTAATGTTTTCAATATGTGGATTCCAATTTAAATTTTCTGTGAGGGTTACACCTAAATATTCTATTTGTTGTTTCATACAAGTATGGGATAATCTGATGATTGAGAATGATATCTGGATATATACATATGCTATTAGTTTTTGCGAACCATTTTTGTTTACTGAAATTGAGAAATTGTGTGTATTAAACCAGTTTTGTATGTCAGCTAGGACTAAATTTGTAGATATTGTTCCTTGAGTATGGTTATAATGTTTACTTAGTAAGACTAGATCGTCTGCATATGATAGTAGAATACATTTGTCTGGAATTATGTCATAAATGGTACTGATGTAGATGTTGAAAAGTAAGGGACTGAGAGGTGATCCCTGAGGTAACCCTTGTGTAGTGTAGCCTGGTCCTACAAGGTTTTCTTCATTGTTTTTAACATATATTTTCCTATTGTGGAGAAGATTGAATATGATATTAATGAGCTCAAGTGGAAGGTTTAACTCTAACATTTTTTTATATAAGAGATATATATGTTGACATGGTCATAAGCAGCCTTTATGTCTAGGAAAACTCCAAGTACATATTTGTTTTCTCTTAGGGCTGCCTGAATGTAGGTTGTAAGAAAAGCAATATTATTCTGAATTCCCATTCCTTTTCTAAATCCTGATTGAAAAAAGTTAAAATGTTTTTGTGTGTTTAACTATCCACTCTAATCTATTTTTTATAATATGTTCCATTACCTTTCCTATGCATGATGAAAGGGCTATTGCTCTGTAGCTGTCTACTAGTTCTGGATTTCTGGTTGGTTTGAGAAATAGTAGTATGATTTGTGTCTTCCAGCTCTCTGGGATGGTCTTACCTTTTAGTGTATCATTATATATGTTAAGTAAGGTTTTTTGTGCTGATTCTGTAGGTACTTTATCATTGAATATGTGATTTTGTCATTACCAGGTGCTGTGTCTTTCTTGTATTTAATACAATGTTGAAATTCGCTCATCTATAGTGGGTTGAATGTATGGTTATTAATTGCTAGTTGAAATCTGGGTCTATATGACAAGCTGATAGATTTTCTAAGATGGTTTCACAAATTCGTTTATTGGGAAGCTTTTTACTGTGTGAATATTGTGGATTATAAAATCTTTTAATTGATGTCCAAACATAACTCATATCCGAGTTTCTATTCAGTGTTCCACAAAATTGTCTAAATTTATTTGTCTTTTTTTGTTTTAGATACACTTTTGTTTCTGCTATTGTTTTTTTGGCGTATATATAGTTGTCCATTGTGAACTCTGATTTTAACTTCAGTATAGCGTTTTTCTTTCCTTGATTTTTTGAGAGCATTCCTGGTCCCACCATATACACCCTATTTTGTTCTTTTTCCTACCGTTTTTAGGTGTTGCATATATTGCTACATTTTCCATTGTTTGTACTAAACCATTATAATCAAGGTATTCTATATTTGGTGTCAAGTTTATTATTTCATAATATTCCTTCCAATTAGCTTTTTTGAAGTTCCTTTCACCAATACTTTCATTAGCATTTTGTATGGAGTTTTGTATTGTTAATGTCGAGGGAAAGTGGTCGCTGGATCCTGGGTCGGGTATCACAGCCCATTTGCATTTATGAGCAATTGTATCAGAGCTTATTGTCAGATCTACTGCACTGCGCCTCTGTCCTGGACAGGTTAGCCTTGTTGGGGTTCCGTCATTATGTATGAACATATTCTTCTAATTTTTTTGTGTCAGTTTATTTGTGGGATGTGAATAAATATTAACAATATTATAATTTTGTATTTTGGTTATTATTAATCTGAGTTTATTTGTTTCAACTTTTTTCCCAAAATGTAATATTTCATATTTAATCTTTTTTTTATTCAGGGTAGCTATGCTTGTACCTTCCGTCACATCATTTCTGATGATATTATAAGATTTGATGTTACATTTGTGAATAGGTTTCAAGAATGTTTCGTTTAATAGAATAATATCTGGGTCATCCTCTCTGATAAGTGATATTAGGTTACTATAGTTTGAGTTTACACTTCGAATGTTCCATTGCAAGATTTTTAGGTTTGTGTTGTTCATTTTGTTTTATTTATTTAGTTATCAATATAGTTATTAATATAGAGAATTTGTTTTATTTAATTTATCTTGTATTATTAGATATATATTTAAATTAATTGTTGTTATATAAAACAGTTAATTATTAGGCATTGTGTAATAAAATAATCATTGTTTTATTTATTCAATACCTACAATTTTGGGTCATCCAAATCCGTCGTTGATTTGGACAACTCAAAATATGCATTTATCAAATTTCTAAATTGGCATTTTACTTCAGTTGGAGTATTTAAGAAGAGTTTATAACATTCATCAACTGTGATCTGTTTTGAGGATTTTGTGGATTGTATAATATTATCATCTTTATCTGTATTGCTACAAGAGCTTTTATGCTGATTTTGTAACTGAGGTCTATAATTTGATTGTTCCTGTCTTCCATTCGGTGCTATTAGCGATTTGTCGTGAGAGATTTTGACAAAATTTGGTTTTTTTGTTGGAGGATGTGTATTATCGGTGGCTATATTAGAGACTGTTCTTTTTGATTTCCTTAAGTTACTATTGTTGGGTATTGAGGCTCTTTGATGAATTTGTATATAATTGTCTGATTGTTGTGATTTGGTTTGGAGTGAAGGGAATTCTGTCTGAAGAAAACGATATGTTTCTTCATTATTCTCTGATGAAGAGGTTGGTAGGTATGTTTTCGGATGTAGGAGGTTGGCTTCATAATGATTTATGTTCTGATACACCATGGTTTTTTTTATATTAGATTGCCTTTCATATTCTGGACAACATTTGCTTGTTGCCTCATGATCTCCAGATTTGCAAAAGAAACATAATGTTTTACAGGCTATTTGTGCGTTTTCCTCTAAATCATGTCCACTGCCACAATTATGGCATTTTTTGTTACTCTTACATTAATTTTTTGTACGGTAGATAACAAAGTTTAATATTTCTGGGCATTATTATACCCTGAAATGTAATTAATACTGTCCCTATTGGGATATATTCAAATGTACCATCATCTTTAACTTTTTTTCTGTTAAATCTTTTAACGTCTATCGCCCATATTCTTTATGTTTTCTTCTGAAAATTGAGGGTTTATGTTCATGGCTGAAGCTTTACGTGTGACAGAATTTCGCGGTATGTATATTTTGTACTTATCTTTTAAATTATTATTCATCATCATTCTCTTTGCCTTATCCCTATGCGGGGTCGGCTTCCCTAATTGCATTTCTCCACACAGTTCTATCTTGGGTCATATCAATGTTAATCCCCTTTACCAACATGTCCTGCCTTATCGTCTCCCCCCAGGTCTTCTTTGGCCTTCCTCTCCTACTCCTTCCAGGAATCTGCACTTCAGCTATTCTTCGTATTGGGTGATTAACGTCTCGACGTTGAACATGACCAAATCATCTTAACCTAGGCTCTCTCATTTTGGCATCAATTGGTGCCACACCTAGACTTCCCCTAATATACTCATTTCTAATTTTATCCTTCTTTGTCACTTCCACTCATCTATCTAAGCATTCTCATTTCCGCCACATGCATTCGTTGTTCCTCTTTCTTTTTCACTGCCCAACATTCAGTTCCGTACATCATAGCCGGTCTTATGGCTGTTTTGTAGAATTTTCCCTTCAGCTTCATTGGAATTTTTCTGTCACACAACACACCACTCGCTTCTTTCCATTTCATCCAGCCCTAATTCTACTGCATGCATCTCCATCTATTTCTCCATTACTCTATAATACCGATCCCAGGTAATTAAAACTATTGTTTTTAACAATCAGTTCACCATCCAAAGATACCATTTTATTTCTCGTAACCAGTGGCGGCTCGTGATTTTTACAATAGGGGAGGCTATACCTAACTGTAAAATATCTAGACAAATTTGCACTAGCAAAAAAATGCGCCAAAAAATGTAATTTAAGGCTCCATCTTTTGACCATTTTTTATTTACATTTCATAATATCATCCTAATTCATAATTTCATGATATCATCATTTTAAAAATAGTTAGTCTAATAGTAAAAGTTTAATACCAAAGTTTGTGTCGTTTATTTGTTAACAATTCCATCTATTTGTAAATAGATACCTATGCATATCAAAATAAATACAGATTTGAAGTTTTGCTGTCCATACATAATGAAGCTTCAAATTTTTTAAGATACTCAACTGAATTTTTTAAATTCTAAACGCGGCCTACTGCGAATTCAAAAACACGATAAATTACCGATATTTTGCTTTGAGTTAGAGATATCGGAAAAAGTTATTTGAGCAAGTTGTTCCAAATATTATTATAACCCCACATACCAAATTTCATAACAAAATTCGCACTTTTAGATTTTTCATTATTTTTAGTCAGGACCCTAAAATTCGTTGTCCCGAGACGCACCCAACCACCCAACGGAGCTGAGAAGCTACTCTGCCTCCCTTGGTATATCTCCAAGCAGCGTGTGATGGCGCCGTAGATGCCACTGTTAGGAGACCGGGTCTCCTTAAACGCCTGCTGCGCTGCACGGAGCATTAGCAACGGAGAATGCTGGGCTTCTCGGCTCCGTTCGTGCATCTCGGGATAACCCAGGGTCCTGCCTACAATAATATGTAATAAAACTGAGACGCGATCATGCGTTCTAATGCTAATGCTCCGTACGTATGGATAATTAGTGATAATATGGAATTTACACGTTGTATAATAGTGAGAGTAATTGTTGTTTTCGCGATTCATGATAAAAAAAACAGTATAGAGTGTGTAAAAAATTTATGGGGAGGCTGAGCCTCCCTTGCCTCCTCTGATGAGCCGCCACTGGTCGTAACTCCATCTTTAAATGAACATTCTAAATACTCTGTTTTTGTCCTACTAAGTTTTAAACCTTTTTCCTCCAGAGTTTGCCTCCACTGTTCCAGTTTTTGTTCTAAGTCTCTTTCACTATTTCCTACTAACACGATATCATTAGCATACATTAAGCACCATGGAATGTTACCCTGTAGTTTCGCTGTTATCTGGTCCAAAACTAATGAGAATAAATACGGACTAAGCACAGAGCCTTGGTGCAATCGTACTTTCACATGAAATGTATCAGTCTCTCCTACACCTGTCCGAACACTAGTCGTTACTCCCTCATACATATCCCTCACAATCTTTACATATTCACCAGGGACTCCTTTCTTATTGAGTGCCCACCACAGAATCTCTCGAGGAACTCTATCATATGCTTTCTCAAGATCAATGAATACCATATGAGCGTTTGTTTCTTTACTCCTGTATTTTTCCATCAACTGCCTTATAATGAAAATTGCATCTGTTCATGATCTGCCCTGCATAAAGCCAAATTGATTCTCGGATATTTCGGTCTCTTCACGTATCCGTCTATCAATTACTCTTTCCCATATTTTCATGGTGTGGCTAAGCAGTTTTATAGCCCTGTAGTTTGTACATTGTTGTATATCTCCCTTGTTTTTGTAAACAGGTACCAGTATACTGCTTCTCCATTCGTCTGGCATTTGTCCAACTTCCATAATTCTATTAAATAGGCCTGCTAGCCACCTTGTTCCTGTCTCTCCCAATGCTCTCCATACTTCCCCGGGAATATCATCTGGTCCTACCGCTTTTCCTTTCTTTATTTTTTGAAGCGCTTGAGCCACTTCCTCGTTTGTTATTTTGGTGACCATTGCTGCTACTGTCTCCGTTGACTCTACAGGCTGTCTGTCAAATTCTTCATTTAATAAGCTGTCAAAGTACTTTCTCCATCTCTTTTTGACATCCCTTTCGTGAACTAGTATTTTATTATTTTCATCTCGATCTCGGATACATCTAATCTGATTAAAATCTTTTGCTTTCTTTGCTCTCTGTTTGGCTATTTTATATATCTTCGTTTCGCCTTCCCTGGTATCAAGTTGATCGTATAGGTTTGAATACGCTTCTGCTTTGGATTTTGCTACTGCTACTTTCGCTTCCTTTTTCGCCACCATATAGTTTTGAAGATCTGTGTCGGATCTGGTTTCTTGCCACTTTTTATATAATTTTCTCTTTTATTTTTCCTTGTACTTCGTTTGACCACCACCAAGTCTCTTTATCCTCAAACTTTTTTCCTGACGTTTTCCCAAGTATTTCAACAGCAGTCTCTTTAATACTACTGGCCATTTTTCTCCAAATTGTATTAGGGCTTCTTTTCATGTTCCAACATATTTTTTCTACTATTCTTCTCCTGAATAGACCTTCTTTCTCATCTTTTAGCATCCACCACATGATTTTTTGTGGTCCTCTCCGATATTTTTGTTTAGTTTCGCTTTTTACTTCGATGTCCAGAACAAGCAGCTTATATTGTTGGCTTACTGTCCCACTAACTATTACCTTGCAGTCCTTGCATTCACGTATGTCTTCTTTCCTTATCATGAAGTAGTCTATTTGGGATTGATGTTGTCCACTTTTGTAGGTAATAAGTTGAGTTTCTCTCTTTTTAAAGAATGTGTTTACAATCACCATATCCAATGCTGTTGCTAATTCAAGCATGCCATCTCCAGCTTCATTTCTAGTTCCAAAGCCTAATCCCCCATGTATTGCTTCGTATCCTGCCTTGGCTTGGCCCACATGTGCATTGAAATCACCTCCTAGTATAACTTTCGCCTCTGACGGAATATCACTCAGGACGTCTCCTAATTGGTCATAGAAAGCTCTTCTTTCTTTTAAATTATTATTATTGACAAAATTGTTTGCCGATTTAGCCGATTGAAAATATACACCTAATTTATTTTTCCCTTTTTCTTTAACTTCTAAAATGTCTTTTATTTGCAGTTGAAAAATATCTTTAGCTATTTTTAAATGATTATATCGCCCTACTAAATGTCCTTTTTCGATTCCCTCAATAAAAACTACAAAAGGTCCTATTGACTTGGCATTATAGATTAAATTGTCTAAAGGGTTGTTGCTTTTATTATTCTCTTTCTCTTTTTGATCTGTGTTTTAGTACCATTATTAGTGCTCATTTCAACATCATTAAATAGAATTTTTAATTTTTCAAGATCAGGCGGAGGATCTCCGCTTGATTCTTCGTTCATTTTAATCTAATTTTAAATCTTACCACTAAGTATAAAGAATAAAAATTAACCACTGAAGAATATAGATATTAAAAAACTGCAATAGGTTTTAAACAAAGATAATATAGTTCTCACCAGAAAATTAAACGTCAAACACAACAAACACCACAAAAGATATTCGCTGCGAAAAGAAGCCGAGGCTAGTCAACCCATAGGACCTCGACTTCTTATCAGCAATATCTTAAAAATTAACAAAAAGTAATAACTGTTTTCTATTTAAATGGGGTTTTATAAGGGTTTTTAGCAAAAAGTAAAACTGACTATTCGCTATTTGACAACCTCCTAACCTGAATTATAGGTTTGTTCTAGCATCAGTTTCAAACGGTTTGAAACCATCAGCGAATAGTGGACCAGCGCGAGTAGAGGGGATAGCACTGGTGACTGTATTACGTTCTCTCACTGACCAACTGTTTGCTGACGGTTTCTGACTAGTTTGACTGTTTGCTAGAACAAACCTAATATTAGTTTAAAATATTCAAAAATAATAGTTATTTTCGTAACAAGTGCAGAAAGTCAGTCTTTTCCGCACGCGACTGCAGTTTGCCGAACGACGCGAAGTGGGAGTTCGGCAAGCAGTCGAGTGCGGAAAAGACACTTTCTGCAAGAGCTAGGAACAATATTTTTTCTACGAGTCTTTAAAAAATTACCAAATCTTAATCAATTAATTTAATTAATATGAAAATACATACACAGATTAATTCTTTGACAAGGTTGTCAAAACCAAACTTTCAATATAATTAGTTAGCATGACGACGATCTTGGTTTCCATGACGATGATTCAAAACGACTGTTATTGTCTACCGATTTGACTTTCGAATATTATGTCAAAATAATTTTATTTCATCGAATTGTCGCGTTAATTTCATTAAAACAGGAATACAATAAGATATATTTGAAATAAATTAGTAAATAATATCTAAATATTAGTTTATTGCATGTATTATAATTACTTTAAGGCCATATTAACATATCTAAATTAACACGCGTGCGGAAAAGTAAAAACCGCGTGCGGAAAAGTAACACGCGTGCGGAAAAGTGAAACTTTCTAAACTAAAATGCGTGCGCGAAAGTAGACATTTTTGCACGCTCGTAGATAAAAGATATTTTAATCTTGCAATTGACAAATTAATTACAATTGCCCTCTACAGTCACTGTACTACAGTTCATCCCAAACCTTTTTTTCAGTGCGTCATAGATTATCGAATTCTCTCTAACGCATAAAAGTTGGAAGTGACAGAAAAAAATGTACCTCCGTTATTATTATATATTTAAAGAATTTGGAAAATTATGTATTTGTTGACAGGTATTTGCATATTAAAACTACCATATACTTATAGATGTACCTATAATTTGTTGGCGATTACAATACTCTAAATAGGTAACCAATTAATGATGTGAATAAAGATAATTGGACACACAAGTGAACGATTGTGACAGTACTTGCACAATATCAAGGGGTAAAATGACAATTGTAATTTCTATAGTATTTTCCAGCGATGTAAATATAAATATTTTATGGCATTGCATTGGTATATTCACAAATTGTATAATGAAATTTGATTTTATAGGTATTTATTTATTTTAGGTACATTAAAATATTTTTAATATTAATATTCTGGCAAATATTTGTATAAATATTAATGTTTATATAAAACATCTTCTTCTTCTTCTTGTGGTGCTTTCTCCTTTAGTGGAGGTTAGTGACTACACTGGCAAATCTGTCTCTGTCCAATGCGGCTCTAAACAGAGCTGTTAAATCAAGGCCGGTCCAGTCTCTGATATTTCTAAGCCTTGAAATCTGCGCCTAACGGGACCACATTTTCCTTCAATCTTACCCTGGATGATCAGTTGCGCGAGGCGGTATTTTTTGTTTCTCATTATGTGTCCCAGGTAGCTAACTTTTCTGACTTTGATGATTTTTAGCAGCTCCCTATCTGTACTTATTCTCCTCAGAATATCTTCGTTGGTGGTGTGGGTTGTCCAAGGTATTTTCAAGATTCTTCTATAAAGCCAGAGTTCAAAGGCTTCTAACTTGTTCATCAGTGTTATGTTGAGTGTCCAGGCTTCCGTTCCGTACAAAAGTATTGACCACACATAGCAATGCAGAAAACGACATCTAAGGCTAATGTTAATGCTACTGTTACAAAGTAAGCTTTTCATTTTGATAAACCCTTGTCGGGCTACCTCTATTCTCGCTCTTACTTCTTGTTTATAATCAAGTTGATTATTGAACCAGCAACCAAGATATTTGTATTGCTTTACATATTCAAGCTGTTGGTGGTTCACATATATTGCAAGGGGTGAATTTTTGTTCCTTGATATTTTCATAACTTTGGTTTTCGCAGTATTGATCTTCAACTCCATTTTTTCACAACTCTCATTAACCCTATTTAGCAGTATCTGAAGACTATGGTCCGAATCAGTCATTAATACCGTGCCATCCGCATAGCGGATGTTATTTACTCTTTGCCTGTTTATCCTGATTCCTTCGCAAATATTACCTCAGAGTAGATGTTAAACAGTATCAGTGATAGCACACAACCCTGTCTGACACCTTGTTGTTACAACCCTGTCAGTTGGCCTTGACATGTTACCATTGGTCTTTATGATTGCTTTATGATTCCAATAAATAGCTTCTATAATTTTAGAATCTCTTTTGTCGACTTCAATGTCGTTTAATCTCTCTATCAAGGTCATGTGCTGCACCCGGTCTAACGCTTTTTCAAAATCTATAAAACAGACAAAAAGGTCTACTTGTTGATCTTTGCATCTTTATGACAGAGTTTGAAGACAGAATATTGCTTCTCGTGTCCCCATACCTTTCCTGAAGCCAAATTGTTCTTGACCGGTGATCTCGTCACATCTTCTATACAGGGCGATTCATTAAGAATGTCCAGTCTCTGAATTGTAGATTCTAGACCTTAGAAATATTAAGATTTAACCCAAATCACTTATATAAAATGTGCCTCGTTCCTGAGTTACAGGGTGTTCTATTTAAAAATTTAATAACCATTTTTATCCAGTACTTTAAAACTATTTAACATATCCTTGTCATACTTTGCAGAAAGTGTTGTTGCCGTACACCCTACTAAATTATGATAAACAAACGTTTCTGGCTGCTACCAGAGGCGTACGACAGGGGACAGTGCATGGTTTACCCTTCCCAAATTCTACGCCACTGGCGAAATTGCTATTTTAGCACAATATTTCGATTTTCCAACACCTTCTATGTAAATAATATACTCTTCATTCGTAACGTTAAGGTCATTAATTTTTGAGATATTTGAAGTTGAAAATGAAACTTTACAGTTATTTTGATTAATGTATTGTGCCCCTTCATTTTTAACTTCAAATATCTCGAAAACTAATGATTTTATCAATACGAATGAAGAGTATATTATTTGCATAGAAAGTATTGGAGACTCTAAAAATTATGCTGAAATGACAATTCCATCAGTGGCGTAGAATTTGGGAAGGTTCAAGCATTTATTTTCCCGTGTACGCCTCTGGTAATAGCCAGAATCGTTTATTTAACATAAATTAGTAAGGTGTACAGTACCTACACTTTTTGGCAAGTATGATACGGCAATTTCAAATACTTTTAAAGTATTGGGTACAAATAATTTTTAAATTTTTAATTCAAACATCCCTATTACATAAATATTAACTATTTGTATCCAGTATTTTAAAAGTATTTGATATATCCTTATCATACTTAGCAGATAGTGTAGATACTGTACAACCTACTAAAATATGTTAAATAAAACTTTCTGGCTAGTACCAGAGGTGTACGACAGGGGAAAGTGAATGGTTGACCCTTCCCACATTATGGTTGACGCCAATGGCGGAATTACTATTTTATTGCAATTTTTCGATTCTCCAATACTTTCTATGCAAATAATACACTCTTCATCCGTACTGATAAAATCATTAGTTTTCGAGATATTTAAAGTTAAAAATGAAGGAGCACAATACATTAATCAAAATAGCTATGCCGTTTCATTTTCAACTTCAAATATCTCGAAAACTAATGACTTTAACGTTACGAATGAAGAGTATATTACTGACACAGGAAGTATTGGAAAATCGAAATATTGTGCTAAAATAGCAATTTCGCCAGTGGCGTAGAATTTGGGAAGGGTCAACCATTCACTTTCCCCTGTCATACGCCTCTGGTAGTGGCCAGAAAAGTTTATTTATCATAATTTAGTAGGATGTACAGTACCTATATTTTTTGCCAAGTATGACAAGGATATGTCAAATAGTTTTAAAGCCCTGGGTAAAAATAGTTATTAAATTTTTAAATAAAACACCCTGTAACTCAGTAACGAGCCACATTTAATTTACATGATTTGGGTTAAATCTTAATATTTTGAGGTCTAGAATCTACATCTCAAATATTGGACATTCTTAATGAATCACCCTGTATATTCTGTTCTGTATAATTCGTAAGAAAAGCTTCAGAATGTTATTGAGTAGACTTATAAGGCGAAAGTCCTGGCATAATTTGGCGTTCTTCTTTTTGGGCAGTGGTATGAAGACGGATTCAAGCCATCTTTTAGGGATCGTTCCTGTACTGTAAATATTATTAAATAGTCCAAGAAGAAGGTCCAAGTTTTCCTCGTTAATTAATTTCAATAGCTCAGCTGGTATTTCATTTTTTCCTACAGATTTGTGGTTTTTTAGTTGACATAGAGCATATTCCAGTTCTGACTTCAGCATTGGAGGACCTTCGTTATTTTCTTTATTTAATGTAGGAGGTTCTCTGATGTCATAGAAGAGTTCCTTTATATAATCTTCCCACATGTTTATTTGTTCTTCAGGGCTTGAAATCAGTTTGCCTTCTGCATTGATTAGATTATTTGGTCTTTGTGAGTATGTCGTGCCTGTGAATTCCTTGAGTTTCTTATGAAGATGGAAGTCATCATGTATTTTATATAAGTCTTCGATCTCTTCACATTGTTTTGTTATCCATTTTTCTTTTGCGGTTTTTATTTTTTGGTTTAATGGTTCTATTTATTGCTTTATATATTGCTTTGTGCTGTTTGCATTTTCTTCTTTCATCCATTAAGTCTAATATTTCCTCTGTCATCCATCTTTGCTTCCGTGGTCGTTGTTCTGTGATCGTTTCAGTTGTCGTTGCAAGAGCTTTTCTGATTTCCTCCCAGTTCTGTTCTATATCTTGTGTTCTCTCTTCTTTGTTGGTAATTTCTTTAAGTTTGGTGTTCAGCTGCTCTTCTGTTTTCTTTTTGGTTTGTTCATCTTTGAGTTGTTCTGATATGCGTCTAATAGTTTTCTTTTGTGGTGGTTTACATATTTTTAATCGTATTTTTATGTCCGCCACTACTGGGTTATGATCGGAACCAATGTCAGCACTAGGGAAAGTATTAATAAAAAAACGTAACTATCTTTTAAACTACCCTGTATAACGTTACAAAACGTCATATTTTAAGAAAGAAGACATCGAGGAGAATCCTAAAATGTACAAATGTACAGGGTGTCCAAAATATTTTCATTAAATAGATCACTCTTCAAAACCCCTTCATTCCAATTTTCATGATTCTGTTGCCTTTAGTTCTCGAGATATTTTTAATAGACCGTTTATCTGCCTCATCCTATATACTGTAAAAATTTCAGAAAAAAATATTAAAATGGAACAGAGTTGTAGCGAGGTAAACGCAAAAAAAACGTGATTTTATTTTTAGGGTAAAATTGCTATTTTGACAATGTTTTCCCACATAAAATTAAAAATAAACCTCATTTTCGTTTTCAGCACCATCAAAAACATAAAGTATGACTAAAATTAGCCATTCACCTCACCGTGGTCAGTAACTCGAGAAATAAGCTTTTTTTTGGGGGTGTGCCGCTCGTCTAACATACTTATTCAAGTATAAAATATAATCCTTTTTCTACTTATCACTTACGACTTATCTCTTCCTTGTGAGCCACTTTCTGGCAAATTTGCTTATTCATATTTTGATTAGCTCATTTTTCAATATATATCACGCTCCAGCGCAGTAAACAAAATAAGTTCCAACAAAAAAAAAAATGATTGTTCATCACATCGTCCTTCCCATTATTCCGACAGAAATTATGATCGTCCAGTGACTGTTTCGTGACGATTATTTCAGTAATCGGATAAATGCAAGTACTATAGTTGGACTAACCTGCGCACTAGGATCGCTTTTTACATTAAAAATAAATTGATTTTTTTTTGGCCGGCTTTTAAAAAAAATGTGTATTAACACGTTTTTTGCCGATAACGCGCTGGCGCTACATGACTTAGCCGCTACACTGGCGGCTCGTGCTTTTTACAACAGGGGAGGCTATACCTAACTGTAAAATATGTGCCAAGAAATGTAATATTTTTTGACCATTTTTAATTTACATTTCATATATCATCATAATTAAAATTTCATAATATCATATCATTTTAAAAATAGTAGTACATAGTTAGTCTAATTGTCGGAAAAAGTTGTTTAAACAAGTTGTTCTAAATATTATTCTAGCCCCACATACCAAATTTCATAACAAAATTCGCATTTTTAGTTTTTTCATTATTTGTAGTCAGGACCCTAAAATTGGTTGTCCCCAGATGCGAGTAACGGAGGCAAGAAGCCAGCCAGTGATAAATCTCCGAGCAGCGTGTGATGGCACCGTGGATGGCACTGTTAGGAGACTGGGTCCCTTTAAACGCTGCTGCGCTGCGCGGAGCATTAGCAACGGATGCTGCCCGACTGATAGCCTCCGTTCATGCATCTCTGGATAACCCAGGGTCCTGACTACAATAATAATGAAAAAACTGAGACCGCAATCATGCGTTCTAATGCTAATGCTGCGTGCGTATGGATATATTCGCGGTGTGCAAGTACTTGGAAGGGATACGCGAAACGATCGTGCGCGAATAGCGGAGCAATATTGCAACTTTCTTAAATAATTCATATTGTCAACTGAAATTGTCAAATTGACGTACATTTTATACCTATTGTCATTTAAGAAGAAAAATTATATATTGCTCCACAATATTGATATGATAAGCAATTATTATATAAAGGTAAATTTAATTAATTGTATTTTGCTTGCAATAGTGCATTTTAATACCTAATTTTATTTACTACATACAATTGCTTACGTTTGAATAAAATAACCTATATCTTATTTTTTCTTCTTATTATTTTTTTTTGGACTGTGGCCTTGACAATTATCCAGTAACCAGGAGCATATGATTGGCCAATATAATTAAAAGTGAGAATAAAAGTACAGAGCGTAGAAATAGGTGTCGCTTTTCCGAACTTGCACGGTCCCAATAGTGATAATGATGTGGAATTTACATTTTGTATAATAGTAAGAGTGCTTATTGTTTTTCGCGATTCAAAATAAAAACAGTGTAGCGTATGTAAAAATTTTGTCTCCCTTGCCTCCTCTGACGAGCCGCCACTGCTTTAGCTACACGCCAACGACGCTCTAGCGCATTCAGATAGGGCTTTTTATATCCCAAAAACAGTAAGCGGCTCTTGGTGAAAACTTACCCAGAATAGATCGGCAGTTACGGCTTAAAGGGCTATCCTAGTGTAAAAGTACGAAATTCATAAAATAAAATTTTTGGGAATTCCTAAAATAAAAAGTACTGTACCAATTTTTTGAAAATTTGCATAAGCATTTATTATTAAAAGAGGTACATGCAAAAAAAATTTTCATAAAAAAATATTGAAAATTAAACGATTTATGCGCCATCTACTGGCACCGTGAAAATAAAAACATGGCCCCACTGCTGCAGTGATTGGTACTAATAGAGATCCTGAAACATAAAATTTCAAAGTTATTATTGAAATATAAGTTATTTTCTATACCATTAACTAGGGGTTTTTTGATCGGATAAAAAATGTCAATTTGGCGGTTTTTGAGACTAAAAATGTTTTAGCTAATTTAAAAAAAAATTTCAACACTTCGTCATTTTTCCAAATTTTAATATTTTTCAAAAATCTTAGTTGATGGTATAGGAAATAACTTATATTTCAATAATCACTTTGAAATTTTATGTTTCAGGATCTCTATTAGTCCCAATCACTGCAGCAGGAAAGCTATGTTTTTATTTTCACGGTGCCAGTAGATGGCGCACAAATTGTTTAATTTTCAATATTTTTTTATTAAAATTGTTTTACATATACTTCTTTTTATAATAAATGCTCATGCAAATTTTCAAAACAATTGATACAGTACTTTTTATTTTAGAAATTCCCAAAAAAAGTATATGAATTTCATACTTTTACACTAGGATAGCCCCTTAATGTTCGATTATAAATTATTTTGGATAAAATTGTCATTGCAGCGCTAATAACTCGCATAAGGTTTGCATTGCTATGTACCGTATATTGTAAAGTTAAGTAACATGTTATTGAGTAACACATTACACAGGTCGACATGAATTTTGAGTCTGAGTTCTGTACCTCTGATTTTGATTAGTAATGGCCGGTTTCACCAACGACAAATAGTAGTTTATTCTATGAATTAAGTTATTCGATCAATAAACTGACACTTCTCCATTTTACTAACGTCAAATAAGACTTATTTTATTTATTTATCAAATAAATATTTACTCTTCGCATAAATTGGCAAGTTAATCTCGAGGTAAATATTTATAAGAAAGTAAATTCGTCAGTTTAACTTTAAATTATCAGTAGTAATTCCACGAGACAGTTTTAATTTTATGAGCCAATGAGGAGTGAAATTATGTCAAAGTGTCACGAGCGCAACAAGTCGATAATAATTTTAGAGGTCTAAATAATGAATAAAACTCTTTTTTAAATCATTTTAACTAATATTTTATTGATATCTTCGTCTGAATATTTGCTAAACCTGTTCCTGGTGTTCTCTTTGACAAGTTGTACCTAAAACATGAATTGTCATTAATGTCACTGAATGTTCATTTTACCCCCCCCCCCGTTCATGACGTTCATGACGGGATACGCGATATTAAAATTATCAGTAGTAATTGCACAAGAGCTCTAAAATTATCGAATTTTTTCCGAGTGACACTTTGACAGTTTTAATTTCACGACCCGAAGGGGAGTGAAATGATGTCAAAGTGTCACTCGGAAAAAATTCGATAATAATTTTAGAGATCGAGTGCAATTTGTTGTGATTATTTCATGAATAAAACTGTTCAAAACCAAAATTTTGTTGTAATTTATTTATGTAAGTACAATTAAACACACAGTTTTTATAAATAGGTTTGTTCTAGCATCAGTTTCAAACGGTTTGAAACCATCAGCGAATAGTGGACCAGCGCGAGTAGAGGGGATAGCACTGGTGACTGTATTATGTTTTCTCACTGACCAACTGTTTGCTGACGATTTTTGACTAGTTTGACTGTTTGCTAGAACAAACCTAATATTTGACGGTTGAAAGTAATCACTTTTATAATTTTTAAAACATTAATTGTCATTAATGTCACTGAATGTATTTTTTCCTAGCAACGAAGGGCATCTGACGTAATATACTTGACGACGGGATATTATCAAAAATTATCGGGTATAATATCACAAGAGAGTGAAAATAAATTGAAAATAATGCGACAGTTTTTCGAAAATTTGCTGTCTGGCAATAGACACGAGAGCCCGCAGGACTCGAGTGGCTATTGTCCGATGACAACAAATTTGAGTAAAAATGAAGCATTATTTTCTTATTTATTCTTACTGTCGTGTGTTATTCGTAAGATTATTTTTTAATACGTATATTATGGATATTTTCTTAAATGTGACAGTTGTCGAAACTAGTAAACTGGTTGCCATTAAACAGAAACAATCTACTTAAAAAAATTCTATCGGTAATTTTCTACAGTAGATAATTCTCAGTATAATTTTAATCTGATTGGACAGAATTAAACACGTGATCAAATATCTTACTATACGATTGGAAGTTAAAATCATTAAAAAATAATCAGTTTAATTTTTATTTCTGTACCTTTCTATTGGTCAGAATCTCCTATGAATGAAATAATCGCTGTAATTTTTATTTCTGTATCTTTTTATTAGTCAGAATCTATGAATGAAATAATGAAAATTATATTGAAACAAAATAAAAATATAAACGTCTAATATATTTTATTTGACGAATAACTATTCATTGATTTATTTGTTGTTGTTGGTGAAACCGGACCTTAGGCCCAACTAAAGAAAGAAAAAATATTTTTATCTAATAAAGTTTGCTTTTGTACTTACCAGAACAAAATTTCAAATTTTATGAAAAAGCTTTATTTTTTAATTCTTAAAAGTAAACAAGTTTTGAACTATTTGTTTTTATTCACTTTAATTATAAAAGACGGAATATGTAAAACCCATAAATACAAAAAAACATGAACAATTAAAAATTAACAGGTTTGGTATTTCTTTTGTGTAAACAAGCACTCTCTCGTAGGAGCTTCCAAACGTAGTTACCCATCATGTTGTCATTATATTATCCTTGATACCGTTGTTTGAAGTTCATTGCATCTTGGTGAAAGCATTCTCCTTGCTCGTCTTAGTATGCAACCAAGTTGTTTTTAAGCTGATCTAAGTGAGCATGTAGCATGTGTATTTTAAGAGACATCCTGCATGCCATGACTTTGAAGCTATCACGCATATTAGAAATAAGCTCTTTATAATTGTCAATCTCTCACAGTTGCGGAAAAATTGTTTTAAAAATTTAAAGGCCTCAGAATCTTGACGAAGAGTATTTACGAACTGCTTCATGACACTTAATTTTATGTGCAATGGAGGCATTAAAGCTTAAAGCATGATGGGGCTCCACATTTGCTGCTGGTAGTGAAGTACATCGGTTCTACATACTATCCCATAAGCAAAGGTAACGTGCATATTTAGTGTATCCGCCTTGCCTTCGCACCAGAAAACCAACCATTTTGAAATCCCCTATCACAGGCCAGACATACTCTTCATGTATAAAAAATTAGAAGAATGATTTTAATGCTCTCATAATTTTCTTTGGGCATTTGGGCAAGAACTGTTTTTAGCTTCTTGTAGAGCTGTCAAACCGAATATTTTGGTTCCCACTTTAATGAATTTGCCCCAAATATAGCAAAAAGAGTCTACATCATTTTTATACTTTTAAGAAGCCACTTTATGGTAGCCATTTTAAGCCTCGCGACACATGAAATACGTTATTCCATTGCAATGCTCACGCGCACACTATCATGTCAGACTGCCACTTCTCGCTTCACACCCAAACTCCACCCTCACCCCTCTCCGGCATCTTAATTTCAACGTCTCCTTAGAAACTCTGCCAAAACGCTGTGTATTAAATTTATATTTCATTATCTAAAGGTACAAAAGCAAACTTTAATTAGTATTTATGGAGTTTGTTTATGCTTAATTTTCGATGTACACTTACAAACAGAAAATATTTGCTAAGTAACAGACTCAGAAATTTTTTTTTTGTTGACCTGTTATCTGTTTATTGAATGCAAGTTTAAGTATAAAACTATTATGCACAAGAAAGTTTTAAGTGTAAGTGTAAGTTTTTACACTTAAATAATTTATTTGTTACAGATTTCCCCAGTTGAGGAGCCTCTTGGAAAGTAAACATATCATTTTCCAGCATGAGGTTAAATATATTTATGAACTGAAGAAAAGAACTCGAGCTCTACTTGAGAAAATGCCTGCTAAATTTTACAAGAGGTATATTCTGAAAAGAGTCTCTTTTTATTTTTATTTAGGTTAGGTTCGGTTCAACATGAGTGGGTGCTTAAATATCCTTCCACTTGGCCTATTGTGGCTCATCTCTAGGTTAAAGTTGTCCTTTCTGCCCAACCTTTTTAACAAAGTCGAAGTCTTTCAATAAAAAATATGTTTGGTTCACCATGCCGATACGAAAATATTTTATAATTTGAAGTACAACGTTGCCCATCATTTTTGTAACGCTTTTTTTTATATATCTTTATAGTAATGGATATATCGTACTTCAACGACTGTGCGATTTTTATTCCCCTTAAGGACGAAGGTGCAAAATTTCGGCTCCAGTGCTTTTTAAATGCATTAATTTTTTTTAGAATCC
Organism: Diabrotica virgifera virgifera; assembly: GCF_917563875.1. Taxonomy (NCBI): domain Eukaryota; kingdom Metazoa; phylum Arthropoda; class Insecta; order Coleoptera; family Chrysomelidae; genus Diabrotica; species Diabrotica virgifera. Next base: position 139,602,444 of record NC_065443.1, read on the forward strand.
AGAGAAATCTAATAGTCCAGAAAGCCACTGCGCATCCGCTAGGAAATATATTCTAATTCAGATTTTTTGCACAATCTTACTCAAAAAGGACTCCTTTTAACAAATTTGCATGTTGCCAGGACCAAAAGGTGGTCAAAAATTTTTTAAACGTTTTTTTTTTGTTTTTTTCCTAAAATTATTATTTTTGCATGCAAAAAAGTTTTTTTAGGTTTTTTCGATCATTCCAAACAGAAAAGGTCTTTAGTTACTTTTCTCTAAAAATGATAGTTTTTGACATATAAGCGATTAAAAATTGAAAAATTGCGAAATCGGCCATTTTTAACCCTCAAAAGCTATGTGAAAAACTGAAAATTTGAATGTTGCCAAGGTAGGTAGATATTCTTTAAACATCGATTGATGAAATCCCGAAGAGTTTTTTGCAATACAATATTCAAAACTCCTTTGTTTTTTAATTGCTAATCAAGCGTGCGCGACACTATTTTCCACCGACAGTATGGTGCAAATGAAAGAAATAAATTCGTTATTTCGTAAACTGGCGACTTTAAGGAAAAATCCCGAAACAGGTCGATTTTTATTTTTAAGTTATGATATTGTGGCATATATGGTATACTAGTGACGTCATCCGTCTGGGCGTGATGACGTAATCGATGATTTTTGTAAATGAGAATAGGGGTCGTGTGGTAGCTCATTTGAAAGGTTCTTCAATTCTCTATTCAGTCATGTAAACATTTACATAATTATTTATACAGGGTGTCCTTCTACTTCTTTTTTTGTCAAATAATTTAATTTAATAAAAATGTTTTGGACACCCTGTATAAATAATTATGTAAATGTTTATATTACTGAATAGAGAATTGAAGAACCTTTCAAATGAACTAGCACATGACCCCTACTCTCATTTAAAAACATCATCGATTACGTCATCACGTCCAGATGGATGACGTCACTAGTATACCATATATGCCAAAATATCATAACTTAAAAATAAAAATCGACCTGTTTCGGGATTTTTTCTTAAAGTCGCCGGTTTACGAAATAACGAATTTATTCCTTTCATTTGCACCATACTGTCGATGTCGGTGGAAAATAGTGTCGCGCACACTTGATTAGCAATTAAAAAACAATGAGTTTTGAATATTGTATTGCAAAAAACTCTTCGGGATTTCATCAATCGATGTTTAAAGAATATCTACCTACCTTGGCAACATTCAAATTTTCAGTTTTTCACATAGTTTTTGAGGGTTAAAAATGACCGATTTCGCAATTTTTCAATTTTTAATCGCTTATATGCCAAAAACTATCATTTTTAGAGAAAAGTCACTAAAGACCTTTTCTGTTTGGAATGATCCAAAAAACCTAAAAAAACGTTTTTCCTTTAAGTTAAAAAAAAAAAACGTTTAAAAAATTTTTGACCACCTTTTGGTCCTGGCAACATGAAAATTTGTTAAAGGGAGTCCTTTTTGAGTAAGATTGTGCAAAAAATCCGAATTAGAATATTTTTCCTAGCGGATGCGCAGTGGCTTTCTGGACTATAATTAGTGGAGTCAATGAAGGTGGATATGAGTTATTACCTCAGATTTCGTTGAACCTCCATCGATTTTCATAAAAATTGGTGAGTGGTTAAAGGATACCTCAAGGAACAAAGGTGACATAGTGCCAACTTGCGCTTTTTGCATTTTAGGGGTGAAATACACCCCTTTTTTAAAAATTATTTTTTAGATTTCTGAAAGTGCAGTCACTGTAAGTTTTCACTTCCTATTTCGTTGAACCTTCATCGATTTTCATGAAAATCGGTAGGTAGTTAGAGGATACCTCAAGTAATAAAAGTTATATAGCATCAACTTGCGCTTTTGCATTTTAGGGGTGCAATACACCCCTACTTTTTAAATTATAAAAAATGCAGATTTCCGCATTATGGCGCAAGTAATCTTTAATTAAGAAAAATAAATATTTGTTTTATAATTATGTGCATGAATTACATTTTTTTTTATTTTTCAAACCTTATAGTAACCAAAAATCCGAAAATTAACAAGTCGAAAATCACGAAAACCTTATTCTTCTATATTTCTGAAAGTGTAGTCACTGAATGTTTTCACCCACGATTTCTTTGAACCTTCATCGATTTTCATGAAAATTGTTGATAGTTAGAGGATACCTCAAAAAACAAAAGTGATATGGCACCAAGTTGCGCTTTCTGCATTTTAGGGGTGAAATGCACCTTTTTTTTTTAATGATAAAAATGCAGATTTCAGCATTCTGGCTCAAGCAATCTCGTTTAATTAAGTAAAATAAATATTTTTTTACATTTATGTATATGATTTATAATTTTTATTAATTTTTCAAACCTTATAGTAACCAAAAATCAGAAAATTAGCAAATCGACAATCACGAAAAAAATTAATCTTTTATATTTCCAAAAAGGCAGTCACTGAAGCTTTTCACCCCTGATTTCGTTGAACGTCCATCAATTTTCATGAAAATTGGTAAGTAGTTAGAGGATACCTCAAGAAACAAAAATGATGTGGTACCAACTTGCGCTTTTATCCTGGGGTGGATGTTACCCCTTCTCATGGGTGAACACTATTTTATTAAAAATAACCCCATTATTAAAACTAATTTAATATAGGTAATACATAATATAAAACAACATACAATAGCTACTACGAAAAATACGCTTATCACTAAAGTATCGTCGTGCTTTCATGCTATATTCAACAAAACCAACTTGGTACGGCCTTTAATTAGATATCGCAAATCACTTTGGCTGATTTTGTCTGCATATATATTATGTTTGAAGAATCCCTTTTTTTTGTGAGACTGGATATAGGACATTTTTCAAGTATGAATTCACATTCATGGTATATCGTTGCTATACAGGGATAATAATCTGTGCAATGTTATGGTACAGGCTACGTTAAATATGAAGTAAATGTGGAAGATATACACTGGTTATTCATTTCAATTTAATTTGATTGTTTTTTAATCGTTTACAATATTTAAAATAATTAAAGACATAAAGTTAGGGATTTCAAAAATAAATTCAGTTCTCACTGGCAGGGTGGGAAATAATAAAGTGCCATACAATAGCATTTCATTATAATGCTCATTACAGGCATTACAGGCTGCTCCGTTTGAGAAAACTCATACTCTCAAACTTTGAGAAAACACTCATTCAGTTTCGACCAACCCTGTATTAGCTAAAATTAAACGTTTTGCTAGATTAATAATTTTTAACAATAATAGACTATATTAAAAATCAACATAAATTGATTTTCTGATGTCAAATCACTACAATTATACAGGGGGTGAATATTGCTATGAAATTTGAAAAAAAAAAACGTAATTATCTTTTAAACTACTTCGTATAACATCCCAAAACCTGATATTTTAAGAAATAATACATAGAGGAGAATCCAAAAATGTAAAAATATACAGGGTGTTCCATTAAACAAAAGATAATTTTGTTTCACCCTGTCAATATGGGTGGCCCTGTATATTTGGAAATGTATTTAAATTCTGATATTATCTATGCCCCAATCTCACCTAAATAAACTTTTTTCGTATCTCCTACAACAAACGACTAACTGGACTTCCCACAACCTGTATACATACAAAATCTCCGCTATAAAATTTTTTCAAAGAAAATGTTATTGGTTTTTTTAAAATAACTCAGTTAATTTTTGAAATATGAGATTTATCAAAAAACCATTACAGAGCTAAGTAAACGGTCTATAACAATGTATTAAACATAATTTTCTAAACCCTTTATTTTTTTTAAATACAAGGTGAAATGGCCCCGCTTACATGGTTCTCGCAGTAAAATTTAGGCTTTAAATGTTTCTATCTCGGTTATTTTATGCTGTAAAAAAATATTAAAAAAAGAAAAAGCTTAAATAAAGTTAAAACTAAAATTTTGTTGTTTACCATTTTTTAAGTATATCGAGTATTTTTGGAGTTATTATCAAAAGAAAATGAAATTCACGAAAATTTGAAAAATTCCAATTTTTTTAATCGTATTTTTTTTTCAAAAATATGGATTCAAAACCGGTCAAAATTGTTGAAGTTATTACTCATGTTAAAATAAATAAAGTTTTAAATGGGTTACTATAAATTTTAATTTTTGTGGAAATGACGTATGTTTCATTTTTCATTCTTCCCTAAAAAATCTGAAAGGGTCCTCTTATTTCCATCATAACTTGCTTAATTTTGATGCTATCGACTTCATATATAGCTTCTTGATAGTTACCTTTAAGTACTTTATTAAAATGTTTAGTATCTATATTTAACAAAGTGCATGGTTTTCCTGTTATTTAAGCTTGAATACTAAGATTTGAGTACTCGCGGAAAAAATAACTCACTTTGTATATGTAATAAAGGATTTTTCGAATAAGGAGCTTATTTATTTTTATATTATCTTCGATTTTGGTAATAGGGAGTTTTTGTTGCTACGTAACGTACGCATCTCCGTATACGTAAAGCAACTAACGTGTCGTAGAGGATGAATGTTAAAATAGGTAGTTTTTGTAACTACCTTAACGTAACGTAAAGCAAATCATAGTCATTTTTAAATTCCGTTGACATTAAAAAAATAAAACAATGTTCACACAATATACAATTAATATACAAATGTAAAAAAAGATAAATGAATGATGAAATTGTATGGTTTTAATTGCTTCTATTTAAATATAAAAATATTATTTTTCCTTAGGTTAAATTTTTTTTATTTTCTTTATACCTACTATTTAGTTGTAAATTATTGTATACCTACATCAGAATTCCAGTAGGTATAATGTAAATAGTGTGGTAATATTTATTTGAAAATTTTACTGAAACTAGGTCATTTGTTTATCTAGTTATTAATTGTGGTGATCACTGTATTTCTTAAATTAATACAAGATTTGTTTGTTTTGCTTTATTAATAGACAACTTAAAAACAATAAAATTTTAAATCTATTATGAAGTTCCAATTATAAACACAGAATAATTTTACTCAAATAGACTAAACCAATAACCAATATAACCTTAAAATGTTCATAAACGCCAAACGGGTAGTACGCTGATGAAATGTTCATTTGGTAGGTAATCGGGCAAGATCCTCGTGTGCATTCGGTGACTTTCGGCTCGATAGGGATGCGTATGAACCTAACGTACCAGCCCGTAACCTTAGGTAATACGTATCGCGATACGGGAGTTCAACCATTAATGCGCAAGCGTATATGTCAAAAAGATGCGTTACGTTTACGTATTTGTGTGCACAAAAACTCCCTAATAACAACTTTTTTAAAGAAACTTATGGTTTTTGAGTTATTTATGAAAAACTGCTTTAAAACATGGATTTTTTTCAGGAAAAATCAAAACTTTTGATCTTTAATAACTCAAAAACTATTGATTTATTGGAATAACTTTATATAACAAATTTTACTTATAATTTGTCCCTCTATCGATTAGTGGTATTATTTTTAATAAAATAATTTCCACCCCCGAGAAGGGGTGGCATCCCCCCCAGGGTAAAAGCGCAAGTTGGCACCATGTCACCTTTGATTATTGAGGTATCCTCTACATACTTACCAATTTTCATGAAAATCGATGGAGGTTCAACGAAATCGGAGGTGAAAACCTTCATTGACTCCACTAAATAAATACGTTTGAACAGTGTAAAGGCAGAATGAAAGATTACATTATTACCTAGGGTCGAAAGTCCCTTAGAATAAACAAAAAGTTTCTTTTGAATGAAATATTTGAAATTAAATATCACAACAAATTTTCTCTTTTTTTACCCCTGTAACTTATTAAAATAAATACTATAGAAGTTTTCAGGGACTTTCGGCCCTCAGTAATAATGTAATCTTTCATTCTGCGTTTAAATTTTTCAAAAATACTTGTTAGTATTCTCAGAATCGTAGTCACAAAGATCAAATTAGAGAAGCAAAAAATAAATATTATAGGAGTTTATAGTCCAGAAAACTGCAAACCTGAAGTCGAAAGATTCCTTTTTTATAACGAGTTTCAACAGACAGTCGACGAAACACCAGCCAATGAGATAATATATATTTTAGGAGACATGAACGCAAGAGTCAGTAACAGAATTATACCAGGAATAAAGCAACGATTCAATGAAGACATCGAAAATGAAAATGGAGAAGTACTTATAAACTTTTGCTCTCAGAATGAATTTTGAATAAACAATACGTTCTTCAGACACAAAGATCAACAAAAATATACATTCCAAAATACAAGAAGACACAGATCCGTTATTGATTATACAGTGCTAGTCAAAAGTCCGTACCCCCTCTCGTATCTTCTGAACGGTTATACTACTTATAATAGTGAAATTTGGAGGGAGGAAATAAACGGACGTAGGCTTCTTAACTAGTCATGACAGGTGACGTTATAGTGACAGATGACTTTACAGCGCCACTGGGACAGATAATTTTAAATGGGATTTTATGGCAAGTAATACCTCGTTTGAAAGATATTCAAAATACCTATTCAGTCATACTAATTTTTTTGGATATAAATTGATTTTGATTTTGGTGAATAAATGAAATCAATATAAAATTGTAGTTTCGCATTTAATTAATAAAAATTCAAATGTCTGCCTATGTTTTTTTTGTCAAAAAAGTTCACGTTTTTCAGTTCTCTTAGGCAGGCCGCATGTCCAATAACAAATATTCAGAATTCATATCCGATATTGAACAGAATAATTATACCACCCAGTAGATTGCACGAATTTATTTGTTTTTATATTCACACACGTAGATTATTAGTTTAGATCCAAATTGGTCAATTATCAACAATATAATTTGGAAATGACACGAAAGTGCTGACAAAAGTAGAATTATTTACCTTAATTAAATATACAAATCACGCGGGCATCGTGTCACCAATGACCCAATTTAAGCTTCTATAAAACCAAGATATCTGGCCTAGAGAAAGAGCATTCATCAGTCTACATCAGTCTTTAGCTAATCGCGTATCAGTAATTAGTCAGTGTTCGGAAGTAGTCCCGGGGTAGAATTACCCTAGTGTCGGTTCTATCAATAAATACCTTTATCGCTATTCGGTGTTTATATCCTTATGTTTATACACCGCACATCAAAGAAACATGAAACGTAAATTACGTTTCATGGAAATAAACCACTGCTAAACAAATATATGTCCGGCCATTTATGAAACTCTCCGAAAATAAAAATGTGTCATGAGCATGAATCACACTCGTTTCATTGGTAGGCGGACTTTGAGATTTGTTTAGCAGTGTTTTCTTTTCATGAAACATGTTTTTCGTTTCATGTTTCATGTTTTTCGTTTCATGTTTCTTTGGTGTGCGGCTTGGCTAATAGTTTTTACGTCAACGTCAACCCTTTTGACAAGTAATCATAGGCGGAGGTTTGAATTTTTATTAATTAAATGCGAAACTACAATTTTATTATAATTTTATTTATTCATCAAAATTAGCTTAAACTCAAACAAAATTAGTATGACTGAATAGGTATTTTCAATACCTTTCAAACGAGGTATCACTTGCCATAAAGTCCCATTTAAAATTATCTGTCATGGTGGCGCTGCAACGTCATATGTCACTATTACGTCACCTGTCATGACTAGTTAAGACGCCTACAACCGTTTATTTCCTCCCTCCAAATTATAAGTATAACCGTTCAAAAGATACGAGGGGGGTACGGACTTTTGACTAGCACTGTATATTGACAAACAGAAACATCCACCACTCGCAAGTACTATATATAAGATGTTTAAGTGCAGCTAATATTGGAAGCGATCACAACCTAACACTTATAAAAATCAGAATACAGCTAAAAACAAACAGGAAAGAAGACCCTATTGAATGTGAGACAAGAATAAAGGTAGAACAGCTACGAGACTTATCAACACGAGATCTATACCAGAGAAGACTGCAAAAAGTATTGAATGAAAACTACATAACATCGGATGAAGGCATAGAAGAAAGTTGGAGGAAGATTAGGGATAATATCAAAATGGCAGCAACGGAAGCACTTGGAGGACGTAAGATAAGTAATATACGAAAGAAAAGGGAAACACCATGGTTCTGCGAAGAAATAAAAATAAAATGCCAAGAAAAAAGAAAATCTACCTAGAATACAAATCCAAACGAACGAGACAGACATATGAAGAATATAAAAGAGTACGAAATGAATTAAACTCAATAGTAAGAAGGAAGAAAACAGAACATTGAGAAGCATTTTCAAAAGAGATGGAGCACGACTTCTATGGGATGCAAAAGGAAATGTGGAAAATGATAAGAGGTCAAACAGCAGAGATGAAGGAATTGATAGAAGTAAAACATATTGAGGGTTCATCTAATATGTAAAGAGGTATATACTAGGGTGGAGTGAAAAAACGACTTTCTACGATATCAATTTCTAATAGTGCAGAAAACTTGCGCATAGGCATCCTTAAAACAGGAAAAATAAAAAAAAATTTTAATATCCTAAGATCGCGCAATAGGCCTAAAGTTTGAAAAAGTTTGAAAAAAAACTGTCATTTTTAAAGTCATGGGAAAAATATTTCTAATGAATATTTTTTATTCTAATAGCTAAAAACATATTCTTTGAGGTGTATTTAGCTCGAAAAAAATATTCTTGAACATTTTTATGTATATTTTGAGATCGCGCAAAAAGCCTAAACTTTGGGGAAAATCGGCAAAATGAGGTATTTTTCGTGAAATTCTAAAGACATAAACGAAGTCTGTTCGGTTTGTAATCATACCCGATGCATTTCTACATATTAATTTATTATTTTAGATGTGTTACAAAACTTGATTCGACTTTCAGTCATGCTTGCTTATTGCTTATTAATGGCGCACTCCTCCAAGCTTACTCCCCTTGTTGTCAATCCATGGACTGTTCCGCGCTTAGTGAGAACATCGCAGCGGCTTGACTACTGTGACTAGTAGCGTAGTAGCTCGCAACAAGTACAGTTGTCTGTTTGCGTTTACTTGTGTTACAGTCAAATAGTGCGCATTTTTCACAAAATTCGTTTGTTAGTAGTGTTTTTAATTTCAACATGATGTCGTCGAATAGTGGAGTTGCTACAAGACTTGTGTTACAGTAAAATAGTGAGTATTTTTCACAAAATTAGTTTGTTAGTAGTGTTTTTAATTTCAACATGATGTCGTCGAATAGTGGAGTTGCTACAAGACAATCCCACACGAACGTTTGCCCGATTTTCGGTCCGTCTCGAGAACTAAGTGCTAATACTTTGCCAACGTACGAGGACGTACTTCTTTCTTGTTTCGAAGAGAGACAAAGATTAATGTTATTGTCAGATTCAAAGTTCAAGGTGAAATTTCCACCTATTGCAGAAAGTGTTGCCACTCAAGTTGAAAATCTTTTTAAGAATGCTTCAATTCCAACTGTTACACACACTCGTGTTGTCCAAATGGTAATTTCGTATCACGAAGAGTACTACAAGATCAGGAAATCATTTAACCGTGATAAAGACAAGGATTTTTTCAAGGAAAGACTGGAAGTTTTTATCGCTAATGCTCGGGGAAAACTATTTGATATTGCAGCATGTAAGTGTGAAATAATGCTTTCATGTGAATGCGAGAAAAAACTAAGCTGTGACTGTCCTGTGGTTCAAGTTTGCAATTGCGAGAAAGCAAAAAAGATCCCTGATATTGAATTGAAGTTTGTATACGACCAACGAACTACAAGAAAAATGTTTATTGGAAATGTGGATAAGAAAGTGTCAGTGATTCTGCATAAAAGAGAAGAGAGAAAATTACATCTCTTGCAGCAAGAAACTTGTTCCTTAGATACCAGCGCATCCAGCACATGTGATACTTATGTTCGTCAAAGTGTGGACCAAGAAAGTCATTGTGATATGAGTTTGTCACAGCCTTCAACATCGCAAATGCGTTATAAGTTGACAACTACTGCTATGATAAGTGACAGATATGGAGTTTCCGACAGGGCCACAGCAGCAATTGCATCCGGTGTGATGCATGATCTTGGATTAATATGTGATTCAGATATGTCTCAAGTAATTGACAGAAGTAAGATTAGGAGAGAGAAAGAAAAGCTGCGAAAAGAAGTAACAATTGACAATCAAGATCAGCTTAAAGAAGTAAAGGGAATCTATTTTGATGGAAGAAAAGATACCACTCAAACTCAAGAAAAATTAGGAGCCAAATTTTATCGTAGAGTAACAAAAGAAGAGCACATCAGCATTATTAGTGAGCCTGGTGGCCAGTATGTTGGTCATGTAACACCAAAAAAAGGAACTGGAAGTGAAATAGCTCAGTGCATTATTGACTTCATGAGAGAGCAAGACTATGATGTGAAGGAAGTAGAAGCCGTTGGATGCGATGGAACCGCCACCAACACTGGATGGAAAAATGGAGTGATTCGCAACATCGAAGTAATGTTCAAACGGCCCCTGCAATGGTTTGTGTGCCTATTACACTTCAATGAACTCCCTTACAGGCATCTTTTTGAACACCTAGATGGCACAACTACAGGACCAGCATCATTCAGTGGCCCGATTGGGAAAAAGCTCGTGAACTGTGCAAAAAATGATGTAGTACCATTTGAAGTCATTGTACCTGAATTTGAGATCATTATTACCAAATCTGACCTTAGTAAGGATCAGCAATACTTATTAGATATTGTTAAGTCAGTTACAACTGGACTCTGTGAACCTGACCTAGCTGCTAAAGATCCTGGTCCCCTTAGCCACTCCAGGTGGTTAACCTGTGCCAACCGAGTACTAAGACTCTACATTTCTGAAGAAAGTCCTTCATATGAGCTGAAAATATTGGCCAACTACATTGTCAAGACATATGCTCGCTGTGTGGTTCGCCATCAAAAAGCACCACACTGTAAAAGACGGACCAAAGCATGTACTTAAAGTAGTACAAACTACAAGACATTTACCAGATGACATAAAGACGATAATTGATCCAGTCATTGAAAGAAATGGATTTTTCTGTCATCCAGAGAATCTGCTTTTAACTATGATATTGGATGACCGAGAACATATCAGAGAGTTAGGATACAGAAGAATAATTAAAGCTAGAAATCAAAATCAAGAAACAGGAGAGAGCGTCAGGATATTCAAGGTACCTTCGATAAACTTTGACGCTCAAGATTATACAGAACTAATTGACTGGTCAAAGTGTGCTCTGACCTCACCACCTTTGATTGCAAGGATGACAACAGAGCACATTGAATCCCTGCTCAAAGAGAAAGCTTTACCTGAGTTTGATTGCTTAACATTTCCTTGCCACACACAAAATGTAGAAAGATGTGTGAAATTAGTTACAGAGGCCTCAGGAAAAGTGTGTGGCCATGAAAACCGTGATGGGTATATCAGGGCAACACTGAAATCAAGATCAATGATGCCAAAATTTAACACTAAATCAGAGTTCAAAGGCGGAAAGTAATTTTATCACGCCCAGAATTGGTTGGTTGGTTGGGTAGGGCGTGGGTGGGACTCGAAGTGCAGCCACCTCCACGTGGTGAGTCCTGGGTCATTTCAGTACAACAAGTACTGAAATGGGCGAGGAGCTGCACATGATGTTGAACAATTCTAAAGCAAAACACCAGTGTCTACTCTGAAGTCTTGCGTAAGTATTACAGTCTCGGTATATCCTTGAGCATTTAAGAAAAATACCTCATTTTGCCGATATTCCCCAAAGTTTAGGCTTTTTGCGCGATCTCAAAATATACATAAAAATGTTCAACAATATTTTTTCCGAGCTAAATACACCTCAAAGTAAATGTTTTAAGCTATTAGAATAAAAAATATTCTAATAGTCGAAAAATATTCGAAAAAAAATCCTTGAGAATTTAAGAAAAGTACCTCATTTTGCCGATTTTCCCCAAAGTTTAGGCCTTTTGCGCGATCTCAAAATATACATAAAAATGATCAACAATATTTTTTTCGAGCTAAATACACCTCAAAGAACAGGTTTTAAGCTATTAGAATAAAAAATATTCTAACAATCGAAAAATATTCGAAAAAAATCTTCAAGCATTTAAGAAAAATACCTCATTTTGCCGATTTTCCCCAAAGTTTAGGCCTTTTGCGCGATCTCAAAATATACATAAAAATGTTCAACAATATTTTTTTCGAGCTAAATACACCTCAAAGAAAATGTTTTAAGCTATTAGAATAAAAAATATTCATCAGAAATATTTTTCCCATGACTTTAAAAATGACCGTTTTTTTCAAATTTTTTCAAACTTTAGGCCTATTGCGCGATCTTAGGATATTAAATTTTTTTTTTTATTTTTCCTGTTTTAAGGATGCCTATGCGCAAGTTTTCCGCACTATTAGAAATTGATATCGTAGAAAGTCGTTTTTTCACTCCACCCTAGTATATACCAGGGTTCTCACCCTGGTATTTATTTGGTGGCTCAGCTACCATTTACCTTGTTCATTCTTTAACACTGATGATGATTTTGTAAAAAATCGAAAAAGTTCTGTGATGTAGCCTTAAAGAGATTTTAATACAAAATTTTATACCTTTTACAAATGCTTTTTCAATACAATTTTTACATTTTAGTATTTTAGTTCAAACAGATCTAGGCTTTGAAGAATCCCTGTTGTCCATTTGGCAGACCACATGTTCGCCTGTGCCTTCTGCAGTTGTGCAGAATTTTCATAGGCTTTGCTCATTTTGCCCATTTTACAGAAATAATATATGAATGATTTTTTAGAGTTTAAACACGGACACTGAGTTAAGTTTTCTGAAGCTCTTTAAAGTATTTTTGTATAGTGGGCAGAATATTACAATAACCTTTTTTCTTGTCTTTGGTTTGACATATTTTCCCAGTAGACTGCGTAGACTGCACGATGCAGTTTTTGTGGGACACTACAGAATGGTTCTGGTTCAATAAAAGGAATATTAGTTCTTTACTTAGCAAGACTATCAGCAGTCTCGTTACCAGTAATTTGTTCTTCTTCTTGCAGTACCGTCTCCTATCGGAGGTTGGCTACCATCACAGCAATCTTAACTTTGTTGGCTGCAGCTCTGAACAACTGTATTGAACTGCACCCATACCACTCCCTTAAATTAATTAGTAATTCCTCTATGCTCCTAATCCTAAGAAAGTTTAATATTTACCCACATGTTCCAAGTTAATACTTACCCACAGGTTGTATAATTATTCAGAGTCCTTAGTGCAGCTTGATCTCTCAAAAGCATTAAATATTTTTTAGCCAAATTGTAGTGGTTTTTTAGGTACTCTAATATTAAATTAATTACCAAGATTAAATTAATTAATTTGGTTTTCAACGTAATAAAACAAAATAGTTTTTTTTAAATTGTGTTTTAAAACACATTTTGTTTCCAAAATAAAATTATTTTACTGAGCTCTAAATATATTATAAACAAGTATTTTTTATGTTTTTTAGATATGAAATCTCAGACTCGGATCTATATGAGTGGAGCAGTATTTTACTCGAAAGAGAAGAAGTATACAAATGTCTTGTAACAGATTTAATGGAGATTGTAAATACAGATGTTTCCATCAAGAGTATAGAAGTGGTACCATTAAAGTAAGAATTTTTTATTTCCTGAGAATAAGGTTTCTATTTAGACCAGTGGTTCCCAAACTAACTAATTTGGAATTGAAAAAGACTGATATGTTTTTGTACACACTTATGATAGTCGAAAAAATAAAGCATTACACCTCTAACTTGTTTAAAGTAAGACATGTAAGCATGTAAACACAGTAAGTCATGAAAACTTTTGCATTCGATTCCGGAGAGCTTCAGAAAAATTGTTGACCACTTGCATGAGCGACAAATCAAAAATTCCAGTTTTGTAGACGGAAAATGCATTTTCCAAAGTACATCTCAAATTTTCCAAAAAATAAACATTCATAACTAGGAAAATAATTATGTAAATGATTTCAGTTTTCATACTCGGGGTTTTTTGAGGTCGCTGAACAGTCATATCGGGTCGGCGAAGCTGTAAGAGGTACCTGGTGCCCGATATCCCAATATGCACGTCGTCTCCTGGAATTTTATGGAAATTCATTATGAAAATCGTTAAAACTGGTCATCCCGGTGTTCTTGAGGTCACTGAACACGAATATTGCTTTGGCGATGCTGGACGAGGTACCTGGTGCCCGGTAGTTACGTCATTTCCTGGAGTTTTATGAAAATTTGTTATGAAAATAGTTGTAATTTATTATCTCGTGGTTTTTGAGATCTCTGAACACGAATATTGCATCGAAGATGTTGTACGAGGTACCTCTTGCCCGGTACCTACGTCATCTGGAGTTTTATGAAAATTCATTATGAAAATAGTTAAAATTTATTAACTCGGTGTTTTTGATTCGCTGAACACGAATATAGCTTCGAAGATGCTGTACGAGGTAACTGGGGCCCGGTATCTACTTCGTCTCCAGGAGTTTTATGGAAATTCGTTATAAAATTTAATAGTTAGTAGTAGCAACAAAAGTTATTTTACTTCAAAGCGTAAATTGTAAAAAAAATCGAAGTTTTTTTTAGATTTAATAATAATTTTTCAGATATAAAGATCTCAGAACCTTTAGTAGGTATGTGATTAAAACTCAGTAACCTTAAAACCCCGAAATATCAAGTTTTAACAAATTTTATTACGAATGTCCATAAAATTAACGGAGACGACGTAGATACAGCATTGCCGAAGTAATATCCGTTTCAGCAACCTCAAAAAACCTCAGGATAACCAGTTTCAACGATTTTCATAATGAATTTCCGTAATCCTCCAGGATACGACGTGCATACAGGGCACCAGGTACCTCTTACAGCTTCGCTGACCCGATATTCCTGTTCAGCGACATCAAAAACCCCCAAGTAACAATTGAAATCATTTCCATAATTATTTTCCAAGTTGTGAATTTTTATTTTTTGAATACTTTGAGATGCACTTTGTAAAATGCATTTTCCGCCTACAAAACTGCAATTTTTATTTGTCCCTCATGCTAAGTGGTCAACAATTTTCCTGAAACTCCCGAATCGAGTGCAAATGTTTCATAACGATCCGTCTTACTTTAAAAAAGTTAGGGGCTTAGGCGATTTTTTTGCTTTATTTCCTCCCCTATGACGAATGAATGGGAAAAGAAAAGTATTTTTGAAGTGAAACATATTTAATTCCTGTTGTGCGTCCCACCTTGACTTTACAGTACAGGTTCTTATGACCAAGAGTGATGCCAAATTTTATCAGAAACAGGTTTTAAGCAAACATACTGTTTTCTGTAGGATAACTATTAATAACTTAGGAATTAATAGGTTTGTTCTAGCAAGCAGTCAAACTAGTCAGAAACCGTCAGCAAACAGTTGGTCAGTGAGAAAACATAATACAGTCACCAGTGCTATCCCCTCTACTCGCGCTGGTCCACTATTAACTGATGGTTTCAAACCGTTTGAAACTGATTCGAGAACAAACCTAATATTATTGGCATTTTGTGGCTGTCAGGGGTTCTAAAACATTTTTTTTTCGAAAAATACTTTTATGTGAACAAAATATAAATAATTTTGTATAAAACATTTACATAATGATGAATTTAAGCGCATAAATATGTTAAACCTTAATAATTACGTAGGTACCTACAGAAATAAATAAAATACATTTAAACTATATGTTGTAGCTTCTTTCTCTAATCCCGTCTTCTTCACTTTCACTGCCGTAGGGTGTAAACACATTAAAATGACATTAATTTCATCTTGGAAATCAGTCATTAAGAATAACAATACACTGCAATTAGGATCCAAATTTTCCAAATAAGCAATGAGTTACTCAATACAATGTTATCAGTAATAATTTTAAGCTTATTTAATATTCTTTGTTATAATTTAATTTAGGTGAACTGACCATCAACAATTATACTTTATATTTATTCTCAACTGTAGGTTCTGGTAGGGCAATATAAAACTGTACTTAAACTTGACTGACAATCTATTTTACATTTTTCTTGACATTACTTCAGAACTGTCTATACTGTCAATATATAAATTAACAACCATAGAACAATATCCACTTTTAATGTTGAATATTCTAACATTCTTAACCAAAAGAAGTTATTACATATCGATTATAAAATTGCTGATTACTTTTCGAAAATGACTATCACTCACAAAAAAACAATGAAAAATATTGTTTTACTTGACTGTAACGGGTTAGTTTTAATTTAACATTTTTAGGGACCTACATTTTTAGGACATCGGTAATGTCCGATTGAAAATTCTTTTGAAGAAAATCGGCATCGCCGCGCTAAAAACTCCCATAAGGATTGTATTGCCGTATGTTCGTGTACTGTACAGTCAAGGTGGGACAGACATTAGCTGAGCGCTTTCGTTTCGACTTACACAGCCATCTTCAGAGCTATGCTACAATAAAATAACTTTATATAAGTATGTAACTAATACTGTTAAACGTTATAATGTTTAATTACGTTAAAAAATTATTAAGGATTATTATTAATCCTTAGCAAATTTCCTGGCACAGTTGACTTTTCAAGTTCAACAAAAAACCTAGATGTCTTTAAATATTGACATCATAAATATCCAATACTATTTGATCAGTTGTTCTTTGTACTGTAATATTAATCGAAATTTTCTTGTTTCTACAATATACTCCCTTGTGTAGTATAGTGCGTATTACTTCACTTTTAGTCGGTATAATTAGGTTTTTCCGATTTGGCAATCATTAACAAAATATTGTAAGAGGCAAGCAAGACTCAGCTGTCTTGTGTGGTTGCGGTTTAAAAGAGTTTTGCCAATGACGGTTCTTTGATAAATTTTTCTTTTAGTGTTCCAAAAAAAGATTTATCTTTTTTATCACCATGAATGTTCTTGTAGTCTGCAAGGTTTCATAGCTTCGTTTGTATTGTTATTTTAATTATGACGATTTATGTAATATTAGTAAATTGAATTCTTACTGTTTTGTTTTCTTGACTTTTTATAAGTTTTGTAGATAAAATTGTACAATTTTTCATGACAATAAAGCATATTTCTATTCTATTCTAACTTTATGGCAAATGAGGCACATTGGTAATGTATTGTTTTCAGACGACTTAATAAAGCCATATTTCAAATATTCGCTATCATATTATTGTCTACATTTTTTACTTGAGCTATTATTATCTGTAAAAAAATATCATTTTTATGGAGGAATTTTTAATTAATATTTTTGAAATTTTTTGAAATAATTCTGTAAAAAACAAAACATGATTTTACCGAAAATCTCATGGCTCATAAAATGTTTCAAAAAATGTTTCAAAATCAGCTAGTGGTACTGCCAGTAGGCAGTACTACCGTTGCCGTTCCAGACTTTGGCCTTGCAATCAACCAAATGTACGAGTGGTAGTTGCCTACCAATACCTCAGTGCAAGTGAGGAAATTTTGCCAGAACCGAGTCAACTTCCAGTACGTTCTTTAAAGGAAAATTAAGCGTTATGAGGACAATACATAAATTAATGTTTCTAAATTTTTTGCTCTTTTATTTTTTACCGCCCCTTAAACTTCTTTGCCCCCAAATGCACCTGTGGTTATCATCGCCGAAGTAACCACTAGGGGCAATGGGACCCACTTTAAGAATCACTGATTTAGACTGTGTTTTTTACTTTTAGCACACCAGGAAATAAGACGTTCCAGTATTATGCCAACAAAGTACTCAGATACATACGACAGCATCATCTTTCCAAGGTATGGAAGGAATACATATCTTTACCGCCATCTAAACAAATTCTTGAAGTAGGTGCGGTATTTGTTGCTCAGTGGTGTCAACCAAATGTTGAAGTGACAGTTGAGAATATAGGCCACAGATTAGATTTGATAGCTGAAGAGGTTAAGTCTGCACTGCGAACAGTATATCCCGAGCATCCAATATTTAAAGTAAGAAGAATTTTATATTATTAGAGATATTCATTTATTAAAAAAAATTACTTTATGACCCTTTTCAAATGAGATAAAACTTTAATGATTTTAAAAATTAATTTCTAGTTTATTTATTAATATTAAGCCCTAAAACTGCATGATTATGTTAATCAACTCTTCAATAATTATATTATTAAACAATGGTACTTATAGATATCGACTATACAGTTTGTATTCTTCTGATGATTATCGGTCTTAATTGAAAATTGTATGAATAAAAGGTGGCGGAAGAAAAAAATTGTGTCTGTTAATAACGGATCAATTTGAGCTTTTTTTATATCGAGAGTAGAACGTAAAAGTATTAATTACTTTTTTATAAGGGACTACTATAAAGCACTAAGTTTTATATATAATTTTGTACAGTGATGAGCGCGCTAATGACCGGAAAAATAACGCAAAATATGGAAAACATGGAAAGAGATGACACTAGTAGAAATGGAAATTATCGATATAAACGTATAAATTAGCATTACATTACATAGTTTCCCACCTTGAGACGTATCGGATGAGTATGACAACTGCCACTGTGGCAGGAAAATTTTATAAAATACTCCATAAAATAAATTTATTTAGAACTGTTTCCAATGCAACTGTCACTAGGTCCATAATACAGGTTAACGGCCTTGTTGCATTGACTATTATAATGGAAAAAACCAGAAATATTGATTTTTTGTCACTTGGCCCATTATATATATCCACTCTTAAATACTCCGTCCCTGACGTCTAAAGGTGGGAAACTATGTAATGTAATGTTAATTTATACGTTTATATCGATAATTTCCACCTCTACTAGCTTCATTTCTTTTTATTTCACAATGTATTATGTTTTCATTTTTTGCGTTATTATGCCGGTTATTAGCGTGCTTATCGCAGTATAACGGGCAAAATAACGCAAAAGATGGAAAACATAATAATACATTGTGAAATGAAAAGAGATGAAACTAGTAGGGGTGGAAATTATCGATATAAACGTATAAATTAACATTACATTACATCGTTTCCCACCATTAAACGTCTGTGACAGGAGCATTTTATAAAATTCTCGTGTCACAGTGACAGTTGTCATACTCCTCCGATACATCTAAAGGTGGGAAACTATGTAGTGTAATGTTAATTTATACGTTTATTTATACGATAATTTCCACCTCTACTAGTTTCATCTCTTTTTACTTCACAATGTATTATGTTTTCCATATTTTGCGTTATTTTGCCGGTTATTAGCTCGCTCATTAGACCGAAAAGCACTTTACCGAAACCTCACTAGAGCGAACAGTACGAGACCGAAAAGCAGGAGACCGAAATGCATTAGGTACATAATACAGGGTGATCAAAAAGGATTGTACTCTGAGTAAGGGTAACATCAACCTCCCTTCACCCTTTATCCATAATGGTTGTTGGCATAATAATGAAATTTAAATTAGAAGCAAATAAAATTTACTCTTAATTTCTTTTTACTTGTCGCAGTAAAAGAGATGAGAATGTAATTTAAATGTAATTACAACTAAATGTCATTTGGATGCTTATTAGAAATAGTTACATGGTGTAACGTCACTCTACCCTTAATTTATTTTTACCTTCACTAATTTGTTTAACGGATGAAAATTATTTCATAATAGACTGTACAGTACAGTACTGTACTGTACACAGCCTGTAAAATAATACAAAAAACACAATGAACAAAAAGACATATACAAAATCTTAGCATAATTTACTGCAATCTTTTTTAATTTATGTACCACTTCGGTCTAATGCTGTTCGGTCTAGTGAGGTTTCGGTAAAGTGCTTTTCGGTCTAATGAGCTCGGTCTACTGCTTTCGGTCTAATGATTTCGGTCTAATTGTCGTGTACCGCGCTCATCACTGTATTGTAATAACTTCAATATTTTCTGTGGTTATTTCAATACAAGTTTTGATTTATAAGTCAGCATTAAGATTCTCATCTATCCAACTGCCCAGGTACTTAGATTTTTAGTGGTTTTTGTTCGGTATACGTTTACGTGTGCTTGTTGATTTGTATTTTGATATGTTTTGATACCATCAATAACTTTATTTTGTCGTTATTAATTTTTAAGCCCAATAGATCTCCTTGCAATAGGTCTGCCCACTAGCCCAATAGGTCTGCAAGTATAACTGCCAATACAGATAAATGCTTTAGTATAACCTATGAAACATATAAAAATTCTTTTCGTTGGCCTCAGCACTTTGTTAAAACTGATAACGCAAACAAAGCCTCTCTAATTTCAAATAGTTCTCGAAAACCCATTTGTAGTTCACTCAGATCTTTTCAGACTAGTTCGCAAAATTTTAATAAATAAATACTATCACAAGCTTTATTGTGTTTAACGTGAAGCAAAGTATCGAAAATTTACCCTCTTTTGGAGTCTCAGTAGGCTGCGATTTAAAATTAAATTTCAGTTGAGTATTTTAAAAAATGTGAACATTTAACCTGTATGACTGTGCAAAGCTTCAAATCTGTATTTATTTTGATAGCCGAAATATAGGGCTGTCTTAATCTTAAATGCGACACACTGTATAATAACAATATCTTTAGGCGACTCAAGAGCAACTCGATTTATGGCGCAGACAAAACAAAGAGCAAAATGAATGGAAAGTAAACGAATGTCGTCAGCTAATAACCATCATGCGCGAAGTACTCTTTCAACAGATGAGATTCAGTGGAAACAACCATGCTTACTATATGCCACAAAATTCATTTATCAATGAAGTTTTGGATAAACGTCAAGGTTTACCCATAACACTAGCAATTGTATTTGAAGGTGTAGCTAGAAGATTGGGTCTAAGATGTGAGCCTATCAGCTTCCCAGCGCATTTTTTGCTTAGGTAAGTATTATTTTTTTATTAATTCCGATTTTCGTCGTCAATTAGATGTTAAAATTGATATTTTCGTGATAATAGTCTACTTTGCCTAATTGTCGTAATCGTAGAAGGAAAACATTTTTTAAGATAAAAAAATTAAGCAAGGTTCTGAAACCGTTTTCTTGTGACTTGTCTAATTTAAGTATTATGTTTATATGGGATTGAGCCACAATTATTTGTATAATGAAAATTACATTTTTAATTAACTAATGTTTGACACTTCGATTTCCACTCCGGAAATCGTTCTCAAAAAAGAAAAAAAAAAAAAGAATGTGTGTACTTTGTACGCACGTAAGAAGTTATACTTCTATTATATGATTTCAACGAAATCAATATACTTTAAACAGTTTATTTATATTTAATTTAACTATTAAACTAATTTTAATACTTACTACTTTCCAAAAATTTTTATTAAAACAATACCAAAAATGAAAAAAAATAAAAGAATAAAACACACACAAACACATTGAAAAATGCCACAAAGAAATGATTTCTGAACAATAATTGTTGCCAAAAATTTTAACTAAATACGTTTTTTCTGAAAAAATTATATAATAATATACTTACAATCATAAAATGTATAAAAAAAAATAAAAAAATAGTAACTTGCATTGGAGATCGAACCCGCTTCCCGTCGATCCCGCCGATCGAAAATCGAAGTGCTTTCCCATTGCGCCAACTTCGCGTGTCTGTCATGTGGGAATATACACCAACTGAACGTTTACACCATAAACTTTTTGACAGTAGTTGTTTATTACTTAGTTTGATTTTTGTGGAATTAAAGGAATATTTTGTGGAATAACAATATATTAGGTGAATATCGGTAGAAATTTTGATGGTAATCAAATTATGTATATCCAAGCATTACATACTATTTTGGTAGATTCATTTTAAATTTTCCAAATAGGTAGGTACCTATGTAATTTTTTATTAGGATACTGAAACATTTACAATTATTACGTACCTGTCGCTTTTAAAAAACTATTTAAAAAGTCACTAAAAATATAAACTTGCTTTTTTCTCTGCCATCACAACAATAAAAACTAATATACACAACATTTTTTTATCCATAATCTCCATATTGAACAATAGGGAACTTGCACATTTTTTTTATTACATAATAATGTTCAGTTTTGTATAAAAATGAGATTTCCAAAATTTCACGCTTCAAAACCTCATAATAACTTAGAAGTACAAATTTAAAGTCTTCGTTATTTTAAAGTAGTTCGAACGGCCCGTGACGTCACCTAGTTTTACATTAGTTATTATTATGGTTATATTTCGCTGTGTCTAGGTAAACGCTAACGTGTACGCAAATAAAAAAGTTAGGTACATACACGCGAATTAAACTTCATCAAGCCAGTGACGTCATTATTTAACGTACGCAGTGACTGTATATTTTGGTAAATACATGCTATTTTGATATGTTTAGTGTTTGTTTGATAGAATAGTTATTTTCCTAACAAGTGCAGAAAGTCATTCTTTTCCGCACGCGACTGCAGTTTGCCGAACGACGCGAAGCGGGAGTTCGGCAAGCAGCCGAGTGCGGAGAAGAGACTTTCTGCAAGAGTTAGGAACAATATTTTTTCTAAGAGTCTAAAAAATTACCAAATCTTAATTCAATTAATTTAATTAATAATGAAAATACATACACAAATTAATTCTTTGACAAGGTTGTCAAAACCAAACTTTCAATATAATTAGTTAGCATGAGGACGATCTTGGTTTCCATGACGATGATTCAAAACGACTGTTATTGTCCACCGATTTGACTTTCGAATATTATGTCAAAATAATTTTATTTCATCGAATTGTCGCGTTAATTTCATTAAAACAGGAACACAATGAGATATATTTGAAATAAATTAGTAAATAATATCTAAATATTAGTTTATTGCATGTATTATAATTACTTTAAGGCCATATTAACATATCTAAATTAACACGCGTGCGGAAAAGTAAAAACCGCGTGCGGAAAAGTAACACGCGTGCGGAAAAGTACACCCGTGCGGAAAAGTGAAACATTCTAAACTAAAATGCGTGCGCGAAAGTAGACATTTTTGCACCCTCGTAGAAAAAAATATTTGTTAAGGGAAGGGAAGCAGAACTATTCAGATGTTTGAAACTTAATTGTAATAAATCAATGTATATAATAAAAGTATATATTTAGGTTAGCAAAATAAATATATGTATTTAGTTGACATGACACGTACAAAACATTGCTAAAATAATTTTTATACGTAAGTTAATTATTATAATCAACTATTCTAAATGGGAAATGTGCCACAATTTAACTAAAAAAAGATTTTATTAACGTTTCGACGTCCAAATCGGATGTCATTGTCAAAATACAAAAATTAGTCAGATTAAATAAATTATTAGAAAAAATTTTTTACCAAGCAAGAACATTTTTGTTTAATTTAATAATATTTTGTATTTTGACAACGACGTCCGATTTAGACGTTGAAACGTTAATAACATCATTTTTTTGGTTAAATTGTGGCTTAGTTCCCATTTAGAATAGTTGATTACAAAAATGCCACAAGAAAATAGCTTCATAACAAGTTAATTATTATTGTGAAAGCTTTAGGTCTTCCTTTTATTTTAATTTTGGACGGTAATACTAAATATTGTATATACTAAATTGTAACATATTGTACTATATTGTAATACTAAATACTGTATTTCACTTATAACTAAAAAAATATATATTAATTTATAGTCTCTTAACTTTTTCATACTGTTTTAAATGTTGTTAAACTCATTAAAACAACTAAATAATTGTCCACACTGCATAGTTATTTTAAAAACAAACACTAAACAAATAAAAAATAAGAAATCTCTTTACTAATCAATATTTAAATTAAAGTATAAACACAACGCAATTAAACAAATTCCAACACTCTGACACTAACTTTTTTATTTGCGTACACGTTAGCGTGTACCTAGACACAGCGTTATATTTAGGTATATTCTTCTTTTCCTTCTTTAGTTTATTGGCCTCCACCTACTTGGGTATTTGGCCAGCTCGTCGTAGGGTAATAAAGGAAAAATATTTATATTCTAATGACATTTATCGTATGTCGTTGTAATAATATATATCAGTTTGTTGAGATTGGAGTTTGATACAGTTTTTGAAGGAGAGAAAAGAAGGTTTACTATTGAAACTAAAACCATTTTGTAAAAGTAAAAATTTTCTATGAATAGTTCAAACGAACAAAAACACTTTTAACGTCACATAACTGTATTTTTTACTGACGTTTATAATGTCTAATTAATTTTGTTTACTTTTTGGTGTAAAATGTAAATGCAAAACCATATGACGTCACGACGCGTTTTTTGCTGGCTGGAATAATTTGAATTTTTAATCGTCTTTAGGGGAAAAACGAAAGACAAACAAAACTTTTTTATCATTGATACATGTTTTAAATTATGTTCTGTTGTGATTTATAACATTTTTTTCCAATTTTAAATTTTATGCAAGTTCCCTATTATTGACAGACGATTTTAACACCCAATCAGATCCCGTATAACGTTTGATCGTTAAATTTATAGAAGTGTAGTTATTATGGTACTAATCTACCGAATTTTTAGGTTTTGTGAAAGCGTTGATCCTGAATCTGACTGGTACTATATTGACGTTTTCAATGGAGGCCAAATAGTGGGAAGAGGAGCATGTCCGCATAGTAGATTTTCAGGTTCCAGAGATCTCATTCCGGTTGCCACAGCTGTACAAGTGATAGAACGCATGGCAAACAATTTGGAAGTTTCAGCCAGACAACATGCTCATCCCAATGGCAAGATAACACGTTTAAGGTGATTTTTATCAATTCTTCAATTTGACATATATACATTTTATTTACTTATTTTTTTCATTATATTTTGTAGGTCAAGTTTGGAGTTGTTGAAATTAGTGAATCCGAGAGACATTTCAGCTTTAGTCAGCTTAGCTAGATTATATATGCTGCACAACATGGATACTAAATCTTTGGAAACTTTCTTGTTATCTCAGGAGTTTGAAGTTCCGGAACAAGCTCAAAGGTATGTATATGGAAGAATAACATTTCTGGATTCTGGATCAAAACGCCTTTAATTTTTACTATCTACTAAATAGTCGGTTATTACCGTCAAGTACATAATAGTTATTAAGGTACCAAGGGTATTTTGACGATAATAACGCTTGAGGTCAATGGTGTATATACCGAGGGCCTTTGGCCCGAGGGAGATACCTTGACCGAAAGCGTTATTATCTATAATACCCGTGGTGCCTTCAACGTTTAATGTCCGACTAAATATTCTTTACATGCAAAAAATTTGAATGAATTTTGAATTAATTAGTTTTCAAATAAGTTAATTTACCAGCAATAGTCGTAACATAATTGTGGTAACCATAATTTTATTTAGGTTGTTGTTTGTCAACTTGACAGTATTTAACTAGTTATTTAAAGGACCCCGCAGAAACCTTATGGGAAATGGCTCTCTGTCAAATGCTCTGAAACTTTGGGTTCTAGTAGTCCTTGATGTGTAGAACAAAAGACTCAATGGGCGCGTAGCTCCAAAAAATCATGGTTTTAAGATATAAGCCTCTGAAGTTATGGGTACAGTGATTACGTTTGAGTTGGAATAAATTCATTTTCTCGAGAATGGGCGAGTCTGGAGATAAATTACGAATCAGGTCGATTTTTATTTTTAAATTATAATTTTTTGGCATAATTTAAAAATAAAAAAAAATCAAAAAAATCAACCCGGTACATCACAACCTGATTCAGCTGAAAGTGAGAGTCAAGACGAAGAAAATGATGAGACGGTATCAATTAAAAGAGTAACTATCCAGGAGACTGAGGAAGCTGCCAATGTTCTACTAGAATATTTTTACCGACGAGTATCTTCAAACCTTGTGGAAATTTTGAACTTGGGCAGAAGTAAAAAAAAATCGAGACTTCAACACATGCCAACAGCTGTCGAATTTTTCTTTTCTTCAACAGTTATGTCCTTGTAAATTTTATTTTGATTATAGTAGAAATGTGCTTTTTTTCTATTATGTACCTTTTTTTGCAATTTAAAAGTTAGTTTGAACTTATGAGATTTATTCGTTTGTTATATTTTTATGGTAAGTACATATGTATGCATGTATATTATGTACATATATAAGAAATACATGTTCGGATTATCCGTACCTACTTTTCAATTATTCGTACCACGTCCGGTCCCGTGGAGAACGGATAATCGGATTTCTACTGTACTGTACTCTGTTTTTAAACTAGGAGGAGTAAACTCAAAAAACAGATTCACGCCCAATAATGTCACTAGAAAAATCACCAGATTCATCTCCTTTTTTGATTGATCATGTGAGCCTTCGACGGTAATCCATAAATATTATATTTATAAATAATACGTCGCTAAGAGTTCTAAAAGCAACTGTTTTTTTATATAAATGCTGACCGAAATTAAAAAAATTAAAGGAATAACCCAGAAAACACAAAAAATCGCTGATATAACTTAACACATTCACGGACACGCTGTCATTGTATACACGTATTCTTATGGAGTAAATGACTTCATATGCAGTCATATCCGTGCATGTGTTAATTAACCTATGAATTTTAAATGCTGATAGTGTCAAAATTTCATAAATATCGTCAAAATTTCATAATTTAGTGGAGTAAATTATGAAATAATGTAATAATAATTTAGCCTACGGTTGAACCAATTACAAACAAGCATTACGGCGTGGTAAATTTCAATTACTCCTGGTTTAAAAACGAGGTATATTACATTATGTAGATACTCTACTTTTATTCTCTTTTATTTTTAGAGTACTTCATATGCTTCGAGATTACGAAGCGCATCATTCTCGCAACGACCTGGGTCTTTTTAGTCAAGTAGAAGCAGCACAACGTACGCCAAATTTACATTATGCAGTAGGAATGGTGATGAAGCATATGACTTTAAATTACAAATGTGTTATCTATGACTGGGATCCGGTATGCTTGGCGGCTGCCGAATGGCAAGCCGAAAATAATGTGGACAAATTGCAGCTCAAAGATGAACAACCATTTTATAACGTTCTGGTGGAAGATGGGTCCCATAGATATGTGGCGCAAGGTAAAAATTGGTTATAAAATACGTATCGGTAGTTATAAATGTGACATACTCATCGTAAAACTTGGTATTATTGATTTTTATCAATCGCGTCCACCGCTGGACATTGGCTTCCCCCAGTCTCTTCCAATGCTCTCTACACTGCGCCGCTTGCGGCCGGTTTACCGGTACTCCTTTCACGTTGTCGGTCCATATAGTCGGTGGCAGTCCTAGACTTCTTTTATAGTTTCTGGGCCTCCATTCCATGATTTTTCTTATCCATCGTCCACCTTGTGTTCTCGCTAAGTGCCCTATCTAGTTCCTCTTTATCGTTGTGATTAGATGATGTCTTCCGCGCCTGATTCGTTGATTTGTTATGTCTCACTGTGGTTCCAAATGCCGAAAAGGTGGTCATGAACCTTTAAAAGCGTATATTGTTCATACACTTCGGAATTACTTTCGTGCTTAAGGGTTTTTGGCATCGCTGATTACGAATCTGACATTATTTTTTTTTGAAAAAACAAAATGACGGAACCAACATGGCGGAAGAAAATTGAAAATATCAATGAAAACGCAAAATAGTTTTAATAGCTTATCCACTTTGCTTTTATCTAGTTCTATTTCGTGTTCTCTCTGTATATCATTCACTTTTTCTTGTATTCTTGTTGTGTATTGTGGTCGTTTTTCTATTAATAATTCCTTAAAATGTTCCTACTCGGCATCAGTTATACTCTTAATAGGGAACTTGCATAAATTTTTAAATTCGAAAAAAATGTTATAAATCACAACAGAACATAATTTAAAACATGTATCAATGATAAAAAGATTTTGTAGATCTTTCGTTTGGCCCCCAAAGGTGATTAAAAATTCAAATTAAAACAGGTGGCCTAAAACACGTCGTGACGTCATTCGTTTGTACATTTACATTTTTCCAACAAAGTAAACAGAATTTTAAATTAGACGTTATAAACGTCAGTAGAAAATACATTTATTTGACGTTACAAGTGTTTTGATCGTTTGAACTATTCATAGAAAACTGTACTTTTACAAAATGGTTTTATTTTCCGTAGTAAACCTTCTTTCCTTTCCTTCAATAACTATATCAAACTCCAATGTCAACAAACTGGTATACAGGGTGTCAGAAACTCTACCGACAAACGAAGACAGGAGATTCCTCAGATAATTTTAAGACAATTTAACCCAATTCACCTAGTCCGAAAATGCTTCTTAAGGGAGCTAGAGCTCTTTAAAGATGGCGCCATGAAATTAGTTTTTCTTAAATACCTCCAGAACGCTTCTATTTAGAAAAACGAAAATTGGTATGCTTATTTACTTTTCAGAGATGAATCGATTCCATCCATTGCAAATTTCTAGTACCGGTCATAGGCGTCCGTTTTGGGTAGAGCAACGGGTATTTTATCGCATAACTTTTTTGTCCTTAACTTTTATGTATTTTTGACACCGGATTATTAAATTGTGAGGTATTCTAGTACTAAAAGGTACTCTTGCTTTAAGTCAGTAGGACACACCGTTTTCTAGAAAAATCGATTTGAAAGTTTTTCGTTTTTGGAATTTGAAAAAAAATTGAAAGAACTTTTCAACAAAAAACGAAGTATTTTACCAACATAAAGTAAGAGTAACTTTTAGTACTCGAATACCTTATAATTTAATAATCTAGTGTCAAAAATGCTCAAAAATTCAAGACAAAAAAGTTATGCTATAAAATAACTGTTGACCTACCCAAAATGGACGCCTATGACCAGTACTAGAAATTCGCAATAATTAATGAAATCGATTTATTTCTAGAATATAAATAAATGTACCAGTTTTCGTCTTTCTAAACAGTTTTTTTTTGAATTTTTTCAAATTTAAAAAGCGAAAAATTGTCAATTCGATTTTTCTAGAAAGCGGTGTGTCCTACCGATTTAAAACAAGAGTACCTTTTAGTACTAGAAAACTTCACAATTTCATAATCCAGTGTCAGAAATGCATCAAAGGTAAAGATAAAAAAGCTATGCGATAAAATAACCGTTGCCCTACCCAAAGCGGACGCCTATGATCGGTACTAGAAATTTGCAATGGATGGATTAGATTTATATCTTGTAGATAAACACGCGTACCAATAATTTTTGTTTTTCTAAATAGAAGCGTTCTGGAGGTATTTAAGAAAAACTAATTACAAGACGCCATCTTCAAAGAGCTCTAGCTCCCTTAGGAAGCATTTTCGGACTAAGTGAATTGGGTTAAATTATCTTAAAATTATCTGAAGAATCTCCTGTCTTCGTTTGTCGGTAGAGTTTCTGGACACCCTGTATATTATTACAATGACATACGATAAATGTTAATAGAATATAAATATTTTTCCTTTATTTTGCGACGAGGTATACCAAAATAGGTGGAGGCTAATAAACTAAAGAAGAAGAAGAATATACCTAATTATAACCATAAACGGAACCATATAGTTAAACTGAGTGACGTCACGGGCCGTTTGACCTATTTTAACATACCGAAGACTTTAAATTTGTACTTCTAAGTTATTATGAGTTTTTGAAGCGTCAAATTTTGGAAATCTCATTTTTATACAAAACTGAACATTATTATGTAATAAAAAAATGTGCAAGTTCCCTATTGTGTGCCCACCTTTTTGTGATGTTCTGACATTATTTATTATCTTCCATGCTTCTGAACTCCTAGTTCCTCCTAATTGTTGATCTATGTATTCACATTTTTTGATCCAGGTTGCGTTTTTTCTTTTAATCACTTCTCTTTTTACTTCTATTTAGGTCCCTGTATTGTTGTTGAATCTCAATGTTCTGATTTTGTAGACGTTGTAGGTGAAGTTGTTTTATCTTCTCTATTTTCTTCTCGATATCTTTATCCCACCATTCTGGTTTCTTTCCGTTTTCTAAGTTTCCTCGTGCTTCTTGTGCTGCTTGTTTTATGCATGTTTTTATGTGATTATATTCTTCTTCAGTTGTTCTTTGTTCTTGATTTAGTTTCGGTTCAAGTCTGTTACGGTACAGATATTGTATACTTTCATGTTGTAAGCTGTTAATATTATATTTTTCTATATCTCGATCATATGAATTCCTTTTGTGTTCTTTTTCTTCGGAGTTATTTTGTTTCTTACTTGTATTATTTCGACGCCTATAGAATAAAATATGCCTAATGGCTGTAAGTCCAGTGTACTCAGCTAAACTATTCTAAAAAGGAACGCACCTACGACTTAAATATTTCGTGTTGGTATCATGTGACGTCACGTGCTATGACGCGGATGACGTGCAACTGTATGTATCTATATTTTACGGACTGTATTTTAATAAAAATTTTATCTTAAATTCCGTGTGACATTACATATATGTATGTAGATACTGTACAAAAAATAATTAAAATTTTTTTTTTAGAAAATTTATTTCCTACATCAGATAGAGAAGAGATATATCTCAATGAAGATGTCGGCAGGCATTTTTCTCACTACTTCGAGACTCACTACGTTCCGAATGCTGAGAAAGAGAAAGAGTACCCAGCTGATAAAAAGATACGTCACTGGTTTCATCACCAAAAGAAGCTTGAAAGTATTAATCTTTAATAATTGTAAATGTGTTATTTTAATGTTTTAGACTAGTTGTTAAGTCTGTGTTGGCTAATTGTCCAATATGTATTATGTATTCTGATTCCAATATCTATGTTTTATTCTTTTAAGACGTGCCAAGTTGAATGATTTGAACATTCGACATTGTGCGTGTGTAGATGTCGGCATAAAGATTCTTTTCTTTTCTGTTAAGCTATAGAGTTTTATATTTTATTTGTTAAATAAAATACATGTTTTATCCCAAAAATAATGTGATATATTGTTATAGTCCAAAAACATTACCTGATAAGTTCAAGCCCATATAGGGCTTGAATTTTTCAAATTTAAAATCCACTAGATATGCCTTTAAAACAAACAAAACAATTATTAAAACACAGTGGAACGCAACAGAGAACCTAATGCTCATAAAAGGTTTAAATTATGCTGTAACACGCCCAACAGTTTCTAAACTAGACAGTGCAGTTAAAAAAGTCTGTCAAGTACTAGCAGCACATGAAAAGGAAGAATATAGAGTCCTATGCAAAAAGGAACTGGAAAACAAGAAAATCAAATGCAAATTCTAGTAAAGAGGAACTCAAAGTTGTAAAAACTCTAAAAGAAGATTATTCCATAATAGTATGTATTACCAGCTGACCAGAGCAACCGACCAATTATAGACAAACGTCAACATGACGAGAACATTAAACGATTGGTCACAAATGGACCTTACATGAAAATAAAAAAGGACCCATCCAAATACTGAAAAACAAAATATATGAAACACTGCACAGATTTAAGGAATACCTGACACTACCAGAGAAGAACATTAACACCACAATACAGCAGGACTAATAAAAATACATTGCATAAAGACAAAATCAGAAAAATTTAAAAGGATAGGAAACTAGTACCC
Source organism: Diabrotica virgifera virgifera (assembly GCF_917563875.1). Lineage (NCBI taxonomy): Eukaryota > Metazoa > Arthropoda > Insecta > Coleoptera > Chrysomelidae > Diabrotica > Diabrotica virgifera. Next base: position 139,633,798 of record NC_065443.1, read on the forward strand.
CATCACAATATCATTCAAAACAACCAACACATTGAGATATATTCTGTCCAAAACCAAACTCAACAACGGGCCAATCCATGCCAAGTGATCCAATATAAATTAAGATGGTTGCTTGACTATTTTTAATATTTTTTATTTTTCTACCTTTTAAACTTCACTCTATAGAGACTACATAATTACATTTATTTTATTTTAAAAAAATTTAGTTTGCCGATGACGGCCATTTTTGTTAAAGCGTATCGATCATTTTCACGGAAAAGATGGCTTCGCTCTTAAGCCAATATTTTTACTGAGGTTTGTCCTAGAACAATAAGAACCAAACTTTTTAGAAAAGTATGCTCTAAAAAAACGGCCTATAGCATTATTTAATTTCAAACTACCCTTAAGGCCTTAAATGAACCTCGAAAGTTTGAAAAGGTAAACTCTTCAGCATTTTTTTAACAGCATAAGGCAAGCCGATAATGGTTTGTAATTTTTTTCTGCAAAAGACATCTCAAAAATGTAATTTTTTGAAAATTCTCTAAGTTTGACCCCTTATATCTCTGATGGGCACCGATGAAAACATTTGAAATTGAATGTTAGCCCCTAGCAAGTAGAATAAGTAGTAAAAATGTGGAGTTACAGACTTACCTCATGGTCGAAACTCCTCATGGGCTTGAAAAAATAGTCGAAAATCAAAATGGTCAAAATTTGAGCGTTTGCGGACAGGGTAATTAAAATAAACTGTCTAATGAAATAAAAATTAATCTATTTTCACCAGATTTCACAATGAATACAAATTTATACAGGGTGGGCCAAAGAAAACAGTTCACCTTGATATTTGGCAGTTATTGGATTTTAAGGGAATGCCGAAACAGGTCGATTTTTATTTTTAAATTACAATTTTTTTAGAATTTCATACGTCTCCATGACGTCATCAATCTGGACGTGATGACGTAATCGATGATTTTTTTAATGGGAATAGGGGTCGTATGTTATCTCATTTGAAAGTGTTCAATTCTCTGTTCAGTAGTATAAACAATAATATAATTTAATTATTATATATAATATATATTTAATAATAAATGGTATAATTATTTATACAGGGTGGCCAAAAGATAATTTTTGAATTAAATTAATTGACACAAAAAGAAGAATGTATGTAATTTATTTAACTCAAAATACATTTTATGCTGTCATAAAATAGAAAAAAATTATTATTTGGCAAATAAACATTGCTTTTCGTTTAAATTAAATGTTCAAACTGTCAAGAGGTAGGTGGGAGACTGTTTGTGATTTAATTTAAGCGAAAAGAAATGTTTATTTGTGAAATAAACATTTTTTTCTATTTTCTGACAGCAGTAAAATGTATTTTTAGTTGCCACAAGACCCCTATTCCCATTTAAAAAATCATCGATTACGTCATCACGCTCTGATGGATGACGTCACATAGTATGAAATATCTCCCAAAAAGTTGCAATATAATAACAATAAAAATGGACCTATTTCGGCATTTCCTTAAAATTTAATATTTAACTATTGCCAAATATCGAGGTGGACTCTTTTCTTTGGCCCACCCTGTATAAATTTGTATTCATTGTGAAATCTGGTGAAAATACATTAATTTTTATTTCATTAGACAGTTTATTTGAATTTTAATTACCCTGCCCGCAAACGCTCAAATTTTGACCATTTTGATTTTTGACCGTATTTTCAGGCCTGTATCTCCTATATGACGTAAGTCCGCAACTCCAAATTTTTACTTCTTATTCTATTTGCTAGGGGCTAACATTCAGCCAAATTTCAAATTTTTTCATCCGTGCCCATCAGGGATATAAGGTGTCAAACTTTGAGATTTTTCAAAAAATTACATTTTTGAGATTTTTTTTTTGAAAAAATTTACTCAAGTCTCAAAGCTCAAACTTTTTTTAGTTAAAGTATGTACGTATGTCTTTTTCAGAAAAAAATTACAAACCATTATCGGCTTAATAAGCCATGCTGTTAAAAAAATGCTGAAAATGGAATTTTATCAGTTTAACTTTTCAAACTTTGAGGTTCATTTAAGGCCTTAAGGGTAGTTTGAAATTAAATAATGCGACAAGAAATTTTTTTAGGGCATACTTTTCTTAAAAGTTTGGTTTTTGATTTATTGTCCTAGGACAAACCTCAGTAAAAATATTGGCTAAAGAGCGAAGCCATGTTTTCAGTGAAAATAATCGACACGCTTTAACAAAAATGGCCGTCATCGGCAAACTAGATTTTTTAAAAATAAAATGAATGCAATTTTGTACTCTCTATAGATTGAAGTTTAAAAGGTAGAAAAATAAAAAATATTAAAAATAGTCAAGCAACCACCTTTGGACCACTTGGCTTGGATTGACCCCAACACACAAGAAAGATAAAAAACTGCATCTATAAAATATCCTGTGAATGCAACAATTTCTACATCGGAGGAACTGCAAGACCATTAAGTGTCGGGGTAAACGAGCATGAAACATACATCAGAACATGATTTCACAAACAAATTAACAAAAAAAACCGTCAGCGTTTGATGCCCCTAGGCCCTAGGGTAATAACATAACCTTCAAACAATTTTTTTCAACCACACTTGCTGTGGACTCTAGATCTAGGCCGAATATGAAAATACATACATCAAATCTAGGTTATACAATCTTCCCAGAATTTTTAGAACATTCTTTTTTGAGAACGCTTTCCGGAGTGGAAATCGAAACGTCAAACATGAGTTAATTAAAAATGTAATTTTCATTACACCAATAATAATTATTGCTCAAACCCATATAAACATAATATACAGGGTGTCCCAGGCTAATTTATCCAGGCTATATCTCTTAAACGAATAGAGATTTTCGAATGGGACAAAAACTGATCAATTTTATTTGTAATACACTTTAATATGGCGTAGAAAAAATCATCCCCTAATTATTCATCCCTTAGTTACAACCCCTAAGTTTAATATTTTTAATAGCACCCTGTACATTTTTTTATGGTTTTGGATGTGGTCTTCTATCGTCTATTCAACAAAAATTTTTTTAAAATAAAATGGTTTCGTTTTACAATCTATAAAAAAAATGTACAGGGTGATATTAAAAAAAAATAAAGTTAGGGGTTGTAACTAAGGGATGAATATTTAGGGGATATTTTTTTTCTACGCCATATTAAAGTGTATTACAAATGTAATAGATCAGTTTTTGTCCCATTCGAAAATCTCTATTCGTTTATGAAATATAGCCTTGATAAATTAGTCTGGGACACAATATAATTGACAAAAATAAACTGATATTTTCTTGATTATTTACGAACGGATTTATTTTTAAAAAATATGTTGAATAGACGATAGAAGACCACATCCAAAACTATAAAAAAAGTACAGAGTGCTATTAAAAAAATTAAAGTTAGGGGTTGTAACTAGGGGATGATTTTTTCTACGCCATATTAAAGTGTATAACAGATGGAATAGATCAGCTTTTGTCCCATTTGAAAATCTCTATCCGTTTAAGAGATATAGTCTGGACAAATTGGTCTGGGTATACTTAAGGGGGTAGGCGCAAAATCTTGGTCCAATACTATTTAAATACATTCATTTTTTTCGAATCCTGAGAAAACTAATTAATAGTTTTGAAAAATTTAAATGCAGAATGAAAGATAACATTATTACCGAGGGCCGAAAGTCCCTTAGAATAAACAAAAAGTTTCTTTTGAATGAAATATTTGAAATTAAAAATTACACTAAAATTTCTCTTTTTTATTCACCTCCGTAACTTACTAAAATAAACTTTATAGAAGTTTTCAGAGCCTTTCGGCCCTCGGTAATAATTTAATCTTTCATTCTGCGTTTAAATTTTTCAAAAATACTTAGGCAGTAGTTTTCTCAGGATTCGAAAAAAAAATTGAATGCATTTAAATAGCATTGGACCAAGATTTTGCGCCTACCCCCTTAAATAATCAAAGTAATTCTAAAGAAAGTCAAAATTTTTATGTTACACCTTTATTTCATACTAAAACAAAATAATGAATTGTTTCAAACCAGAAAAAGAAAGTCGGAATGATTAATAGTGAAGAGAACAAGGCAGAAAAAGAAAAACAAAGAGAACATCAAAGGATTTTGGAGAAAAAAAGCAAAACATATGCAAAAACAGTACTATAGACATTGCAACCTAGAATGTTACAACCATAAATGGAAAAGAAATGTAACTTTTAGAGAAAATGAATAAATTTGGCATACGACTCTTGGGACTGAGTGAAACAAAGAGGTCTGGACAAGAAATAATCTAATATTGGGACCGTGCAAGTTCGGAAAAGCGACACCTGGTTTCATAGCTCAGCAACATTTTTCGCACTTTTAATTATATTGGCCAATTATATTAGTCCTGGTTGCTGAATAATTGTCAAAGTCATGCCAAAAAAAATTATAAGAAGAAAAAGTAAGATGAGGTTATGTTATTAAAAGATAAACAATTGTATGTAGTAAATAAAATTAGTTATTAAAATGCAGTAGTGCAAGTAAAATACAATTACTTTTATATAATAATTGAATATAATATCAATATTGTGGAGCAACATAATTTTTCTTCTTCAATGACAGTAGGTATGAAATATACGTCAATTTGACAATTTCAATTGACAATATCAATTATTTAAGAAAGCTTCAAGATTTCTCCGCTATTCGCGCACGATCGTTTCTCGTATCCCCTCTAAGTACTTGCACACTGCGAATAGATGGACAATATTTTATGTACTATTCTAGAGTTAGTGACAATGACAGGAAGAAAGGAGTTGGGTTAATACCAAGAGAGGATTTGTATCGTAGAATGACTATAAATTAAACAATACCACGAAGAATACTACGCTTAAGAATAGAGCTAGAAAATATACAGTTGGATATAATATAGATATACTACCTGTAGAGGCAACAGAAGAAAGAAAAGTAGAAGAGTTCTACAATCTACTACAAAATAGAAGCAACAAGATAATATAAACAAACTACTCTTAATGATATTGGGGGATTGAAATTTAAGACTAGGAGGATAATATAAACAGAGGTGCTGGCTGTATGGGACGACACGGAGAGGATATAGTGAACAGAAATTGAGAAAGAATGATAGAATTCTGTACGATAAACGATACGAAGATCGGAGATACTGTCTGGAAACAATTAAAATAGACAAATATGTGGCAGAAGGAGGGGGTGCTAAAAGTATTATATCGTTCACATGGAAAAAATAGGACTAATGAAGAATATACAAACGGACGAATACACAGAAATGGACACAACTGATAGCTAAGTGAAAGCAGACACAATACTAGACATTGGAAAGAATGAGCAAACAAAACGGTACGAAAGATTACGTATTACATTAAATGAAATAAGTACTCATAAAATTATACCAAGCTAAGGCGGAACAAGAGTTAATAAAATTGCAAGAATCCAAAAAAGGAATGGAACCTAGAAGACAAATAGACGGAATTCAAAAAAGTATTATGTGAATCGGCAAAAGTATACCGAATGACTATATTCAGAAATAGGAGAAAGGGGACAAGACGGTGGAACAAGAATATAAAAGCAGAATTTAAAAAGAAGTACGGAAAAAATATATGAATACAAAAAACGAACAGGACAAAAAAAATTACCATGATCTCAGAAAAAAAAGTTAAAAAAAGAATGTGTGTGTACTTTGTACGCACGTAAGAAGTTATACTTCTATTACATATTGAGATTTTAACGAAATTGATATAATGTAATTTAAACAGTTTATTTATATTTTATTTAAATATTAAACTAATTTTAATACTTACTTTCCAAAAATTTTTATTAAGACTGTACCAAAAATTTAAAAAAATAAAAGAATAAAACGCACACAAACACATTGAAAAATGCCACAAAGAAAAAATGATTTCTGAACGATAATAATTGTTGGCAAAAATTTTAAATACGCATTTTCTGAAAAAAAAATTATATAACAAATATACTTACAATCATAAAATGCATAAAAAATAAAAACTTGCATCGGGATTCGAACCCGCGAATTTGGGGACGCTTTGATTCGTAATCGAAGCCTAGACTCACTCATCCAATTACACATTATTTGTCATGTGGAAAAATAGGGCAACTGAACGTTTTACTGTTTGACAGTTATTCTGAATTTAATCAAATTATGTAGTTTGATTTTTGTGGAAGAAAATATTAAAATATAACAAAACAGTAAGAAAACAATATATTAGATGAAGATTGGTAGAACTTTTGTTGGTAATCAAATTAAGCATGTAAATCAAAGCATTACATACCTACTAGATAAATAAATCTACGCCAAAAAATCATAATTTAAAAATAAAAATCGGACCTAATTTCGGATTTCTCTCTAAAATCCCCATTCTTGAGAAAATAAATTTATTCCAACCTAATCCAAATGTAGAATTACAATATGATTATAATAAAAACTACTTACCAAATTAGAATGAGTTTTCCTTGTCCAAAATAGTCCAAAAATATATATGAAAACTATTTAAAAAGGCAGTATAACTATTAACTAACTTTTGTTTGTTGTTTCTTTTCCCACAAATTTCAAAACGCAACAACCATAAATAATCAAACCACAGCTGTGCCACAGCCAACATATTGAATAATTTTGACATGTCATTTGAACATCCAATCAGAACAAAGTTAAAATGCGACTGCGCCCAGATTGAAGATTTTAATCATATTAAAATTCACCCTCATATCACGCCTAAAGAAGTATAACTTCAAAAATTTATAAGGGATGCAAGAAATTGATAAGGAAGGAAAGTTGGAGACAATTTGGAGAAGAATTAAACTCGGATTACAGGGAAAATATCATTCTGGAACAAAATCAAATAGCCATAAGAGATAAGAAAAGAACAAAACGTTAGAGGGCTACAAGACGACTCTAGTTAGCTTCAAACAAAAACAAACGATTTACTAAAAATTTGCATAAACATTATATGCAAAAATTTGAACTAAATGAGGAATACAAAAATTGAATTATAAATTAAATTAATTATTTATATGAATTAAATACATAGTTTTTGGTTAACCAACAACCAATTGACAGGGTAAACAGCTGCACGTACCTTGGTGGTATCAACGAAATAAAACGACGTTCGTAAAGATAGTCTCTTCACAAATCACGATTTACCATTTAGTACCAAAATCTCTATCATCAGATGCTATGTATTTTCTACATTATTATACCTACGTAGTAGAGGCCTGGACACTTTCTATTAGAATATATTGGCCAGGTTATGAGAAATTAACAGAGGTATGGCCAGAGGCAGATCAAAGGGGGGTGTCACGGGGGTCATGATCCCCCCAACCAGACGAAAATAAATATCAATTCAATAATCCCAAAAAAAGAAAAACCGAGAGACGTCAAACAAAAAAAAAATAGGCACATCCAAAAAATAATTAAAAACCCATTTAACCTAGGAGTAAGACTAAGTGACCTTGCATCAGAGAAAAGTAATTACATCACCCTAAGATGCATGACCCCCCCCCAAATGGGGGTCTGGATCCTCCATTGGGTATGGCTTGTTGCAAATCATTTTTCAGGGCAAGGCATTTAAAAAGAGAGTACCAGGGAGAAGAAGAATATATTGGCTTTATATCCTGAGAAAGTAGTCCAATACGTCTAACAATTGGACTATTCCGAATAGCTGCAAGAGTTAACATCCGGGACGGATAAGCACCGTAAGAAGAAGAAGTGTTATACTATGATATAGTTAGACACAAACCCGGATATCCAAAGTAAAAGTCATCCTCCAACACCAAATTGTTCTACATGGTCCACATAGAGTTCAGTAAAAAGTTACACTATTTCGAGCGTCGGGTTTGGGGGGAGTGGTGGGAGAAGTCGGTAAATTAGTAATTTTTTACATTTTTCGCAAATATTTCGAAAACTTTGCGGTTTATCGTAAAGAGGGTTCTATACAAAAATGTTCTACGTCAAATTTTAAACAAGAAGGGTCATAATTATTCTAAAATCAACGGTTTTGGAGTTACGGAGGGTGTAAAATGGAGGTTTTCATATATTTTTGGCGAATTATAATATTCAAATAATGAATGGGTTGCATGTGTGAGTCCATACTAAGGTAGTAATGAAATAAAAGACGTTCTCACAATCAATTTATTTACATCGGACGACCGGTTTCGCTGTCTATAATTTACACAACATCCTCAGGTCCCGGTTAAGTAAATTACATGCTACAAATAATAAAAAAATAAAAAAAATAAATATACTAATTTACTAATATACAGTGCGTCCATAAAGTAACGCATAAATTCATTATTTCGTAAATCGGCGACTTTAAAGAAAAATCCCATAATAGGTCGATTTTTATTTTTAATTTCCGACTTTTTGTCATATATACCACACTAGTGACGTCATCCATCTTGGCGTGATGACGTAATCGATTATTTTTTTTAAATGAGAATAGGGTTCATGTGATAGCTCATTTGAAAGGATATTCAATTCTCTATTCACTAATGTAAACATTAACATAATTATTTATACAAGGTGTTCAAAAAAACATTTTTTAAATTAAAATAATTGAGACAAAAAGAAGAATGTATGTAATTTATATAATTCAAAATGCGTGTTACTACTGTCAGAAAACAGAAAAAAAATATTTGACAAATAAACATTGATTTTCGCTTGAACGAAATGTTTTAACTGGCCAGAGGCAGGTGGGTGGCAGCTTTAACATTGAATTTAAGCGAAAACAATATTTATTTGTCAAATAAACTTTTTTTCCTGTTTTGTGACAACATTAAAACGTATTTTGAATTAGATAAATTACATACATTCAATTATTTTAATTAAAAAAATGTTTTTTTGAACACCTTGTATAAATAATTGTTAATGTTAATGTTAATGTTTATATTAGGGAATAGAGAATTGAATACCCTTTCAAATGAGCTATCAGATAACCCCTATTCTCATTTTAAAAAAAATCATCGATTACGTCATCACGCCCAGATGGATGACGTCAGTAGTATGATATATATGCTAAAAAATCGGAAATTAAAAATAAAAATCGACCTGTTTCGGGATTTTTCTTTAAAGTCGCCGGTTTACGAAATAATGAATTTATGCGTTACTTTATGGACGCACTGTATAGGGCAGTCAATGAGGTTATTTGGCTCCGAATTCCATCCTACTACATCAATTTACTTGATATTTTCACAATAAGTAGAGAATAGCTCAAGAAAAAAGTCTACCCTATGTCGATGTGCGTTTTTATCTTGGGGGTGTTTCCCACCCCTTCTCGGGGGTGTAAAATTTTTTGGTTAAAATAACCACGGAGGCTAGAGAACCTAATTCTAAGCAAAAACTGTTCAATAATTTTTTTTTGAAAACTCAATAATTTTTGAGTTATTCGTGGTTGAAAATTGGCCGTTTTCATTGAAAAATGACACCTTTTCCGGCGGTTTTTTGCGAATACCTTAAAATCTATGCATCTAACGAAAAAAACTATACAAAACGTTTAGATTCATAAAAAAACAAAGATATTCTTTTCTTCATATGTGTTCTAGTTATCATACAAAAAGAGATATGGTAGGTGAAAAAAGTTTGTTTTTTTGGTGCATGCTGAAATCGGTGTATTCAACTTGAAATAAAAGAGAAACGGTCGATTTTAGTTGTATAATGCTACCAATACCCTTTGTAGTGATTGAAAAGACCTATAGAATGAGCAACATTAAATGTCGATTACATTCAAAGCAAGCGAGATATGCTGCAAAAAAATTGATGACTAATGGAATTTAAAAAAAATGTGAAGTACATTTAACCCCTCATCCATCAGAATTTAAATGCATCGTTTTCCTTCTACAATGCTTGTTATTATAGTGTTATTTCTATGTTCACGGGTCTAAAATGAATAGTTTTTGAAAAAAATAAGATCAAATTATAGAGCGCATTTTTAAATTTTTTTCAGAATCTTCCCTTTTCTCCATGTAACTCGAAAATGATAAGAGACACGAAAAAAAGGTACCACTCAAAAATGTAGGATTTTGTTGAATAAAAATTTTGTTTTGTGTTTCATTATTATATCTCTTATCATTTTCAAGTGTAGAAAAAAAATTTAAGGAAATCTAAAAATGCGCTCTATAAATTGATCTTTTTTTTCAAAAACCATTAAAATTTTGAAAACCCATCCAACTTTTTGAACCCGTCCATAATACTATAATAAAAGGTATTGTAGAAGTAAAATGATGCATTAAAATTCTGGAGGATGGGAGGTTAAATATACTTCTCATTTCTTCTTACAATACATTAATCATCAATTTTTTTGCAGCATATCTCGCTTAGTTTGAATGCAATATAACTTTAATATTGCTCATTTTAAAGATCTTTTTAAGCACTACAAAAGGTGTTGGTAACATTATACGCCTAAAATCGACCGTTTGTCTGTTATTTCAAGTTGACTACAACGATTCGAGCATGCACCAAAAAAACAAACTATTTTCACCTACCATATCTCTTTTATATTATAACTAAAAGATTTATGAAGGAACTAGTCTCTTTGGTTTTTTATAAGCTACAAAAATATTTTATATAGTTTTTTAGTTAGATGCATAGTTTTTAAGATAAACTGCATAGAAATCGGCCCACCTAAAGATTTGGTCATTTTTGAAGTCGCGTATTTCCTAAGCCTGTTGGCCGATTTAAGTGATTATCTTAATATGTTATAGCCTTATTCTTCGACAATATCGGTGTAATAATATTACTGTTAAACAGGTAAGCGTTATTTTGTACCGGGTGTAACAATGATAGTGTGTTTTTTCCTCAAAGTTCGGAACACCCTGTGGAATATTCTAGCATATATAAAATATTGAAATTAAAACTCAACTGTAGCCTTAGGCTTTCTCAACATTTTGCTTTTTAATTTATTCGCTTATGTTGGATAATAAAAAAGTTCGGTATTTTAACAACTAGCAACGTTCTTCATCAATACAGGGTGTTTCTAAATAAGTGCGACAAACTTTAAGGGATAATTCTGCATGAAAAAATAATGACCGTTATGTTTATAATCATATGTTTGCATATGTTTTTTTCAGAAATACGGGATGTTGAATTTGTTCGTACAATCTGACGATTTATTTATTGCTCTAAAACCGCATGAGATATACAAATGAAATTGGGTAGGTTTTAAGAGGTAATTATTGCGCATTTTTTGGCATACAGTTAAGAATTTTATATTCACCATTGGCGTGCATACGGGTAATATGATCGGGTAATATGACCCGTATGCACGCCAATGGTGAATATAAAATTATTAATTGTATGTCAAATATGCGCAATAACTACCTCTTAAAACCCACCAAATTTCATTTGCATATCTCAACCGATTTTAGAGCAGTAAATAAATCGTCAGTTTGTAAAAAAAATTCAACATTCCGTATCTCGAAAACGAAGCATTTGCGGACATATGTTTATAAATGAAACGGTCATTATTTCTCATGCAGAATTTCCCCTTCAAGTTTGTCGCACTTATTTTGAAACACCCTGTATTGATGAAGAACGTTGCTAGTTGTTAAAATACCTAACTTTTTATTATCCAACATAAGCGAATGAATCAAAACGCAAAATGTTAAGAAAGCCTAAGGCTACAGTTGAGTTTTAATTTCAATATTTTATATACGCTAGAATATTCCACAGGGTGTTCCGAACTTTGAGGAAAAAACACACTATCATTGTTACACCCGGTATAAAATAACACTTACCTGTTTAGCAATAATATTATTACAGCGATATTGTTGAAGAATAAGGCTATAACATATTAAAAAAATTACTTAAATCGGCCAACAAGTTTAGGAAATACAAGACTTCAAAAATGACCAAATTTTTCTATGCACGTAAGTTTATTTAAAAAAAACCGTTCGAAAAGGTGTTGTTTCAATGAAAATGGCCAATTTTCAACCACGAATAACTAAAAAAATATTGAGTTTTCAAAAAAAAATTATAGAACAGTTTTTGCTTACAATTAATTTCTCTAGCCAATTCCCTCCCAAGATAAAAGCACACATCTGCATAGGGTAGACTTTGAATTAGGAGATAAGTAGAGGCTAATCCCAAAATTTCATTAAAATCTATGCAGTAGGATAGAATTCGGAGGTAATATAACTATTTTTGCTCCCATTGACTGGGATAATAGTAATTTTGGTTTTTATTATTTGTAGCATGTCATTTACTTAACCGGGACCCGAGGATGCTGTGTAAAGTATAAACAGCGAAACCGGCTGTCCGATGTAAATAAATTGATTGTGAGAACGTCTTTTATTTCATTACTAACTTATAATATTATTACTGAGGAAACTAATTTTTTTAACAGGATTGTGTTTTCTAAATATAATTTGCTATTTCAGTGACCGGTGGTATATCACTGATAAGCCCTTAAAGGAACGTAAACCTCACCACCTTCAAGAGGCTTCCACTGGCCTAGGCCATATAAATCTGAGGTACAGAGAAACCCACCCCGAACTATCTATGGACAATGTTAATGTTGCATGAATACTTTTCTAACAGTAAATTCCAACAAAATAATTTTAAACACACAAAATATTTCTTGCATAATAATGATGATTATAATGCAATAAGTTTCAAGTAAACTTATTCATCAGTTTCAGTCCTCTTCAAATACAACATCCTCCTCTTCTACATCTTCGTCTATGATGGTTGTGTCCCTATTATTAAATCCTAGACCTGAGCAATTGCTGCATATGCTTGACCAGTTTAGACCACTCCTTCTACACTCATAGTTACGGATGCATTCGTCTTTGCAAGTACACACGATGAGGGAACCTCGGGAGCTGCAGCACGTACTGATGTAATCGGTGTCAGGTGTTCGTTATTCTTCTTCCAACCCACTCGAGCTCATTTTTCTTGGTGGTAGGATCTGAACGAATGCTTGCTGGAAGCTCATACTGAAGTGAGGGGTAGTGCAGCTAACTTAAGCAAAGAATGTACATATAGGCTGCTTTGCAATAGCATTCAAGTAAGACTGGTAGCGAAAACAATCTAGATCTTCCATGTTCCTGGTATCAAACATCGCAAAAAAGAAATGCTTTCCGGTGTCAGCTACTGCACTGGGGTCAGCTTTGGGGTCGTTTAAGACTAGAAGTTTTCTATGATGAGCGTCGTTAGCTTGCGCTTTCCTATACGGTGTAATTTTCTCCTTGCAGATAGCTGATACCGTGTCACATCCTGTAAAACCGTATATTGCAAGGAGTACATCCTTCATATTTCATATTCCCAATGCCTCGTTGAATGTCAGCAATAGTGTAGACTTTTCCGGTTGAATTCACAAGAGCAACAAAAAACGTCCTTCTTAGCTTCATCAATAGCTGTTAAAACTATTAATCAGTCATCAGCGTCACCCGATGCTTGATGTACTGTGTAACCACATCTTTCCAAGTGCCACATTCAAATAGAAAATTCCTAACTATAAACAAACGCACGTGTTACTATTCGCCGTCTCATTCGTCAAGAAGCTGTTAAATGTAATTTATTGCCATAAATGAGGCGGATTCTCATTTTACAGGTCCAAACTGGTCAGTCTGCAAATTCAAATTGTAGGTAGCGTGTTGGTTTTTAAGATACACTTCAGGACGACCCTGTTTAGCTTCCATGCGCGTTTGTTTACAGTTGGGAATCTGTAAAATGAATGGACTTTAGAACATGCCCTGCGTATACTCCGTCTAATATACCGTTGCACGTCACCCACGTCATAGCCCGTGACGTCATATTATACCAACACGAAATATTTAGGCGGTAGGTGTGTTCTTTTTTAGAGTCATTTTGTCGAGTACACTGGAATTACAGCCACTAGACATATTTTATTATACATATACATATACATATACGCGTAGAAATAATATTGGAATATTTCTATTAATGTACATTTAAAGACACATACCCTAACTTGTTTCATTTAATTTGTATACGTGGAATATAAAGCGTTTTTATAAAGCACACTTGTTCGGATTCAGAGGCATGTCAAGAATAGACTTGGCTAGGGATATGCCACTCAATGCATCGGGGTGTAACGTCGACATAGGATTGAGTGGTCTAGCCATCTTTGTCAGTCACATGCGCGGGATCGTTTGATTAAAAGAGATAGATAGACCACCAATCGACTGTTTCCATGCTGTTTCCGCGTTACACTTTTTGGTGAGTACTTATGCTTCTTTTCATGAGCATTTTTCAGTGCGTCACAAATGATAGAAAAAAAGGTAAGTCCGTGATAATATACATTCTAGTGACATGACATTTTAGTTAAATCTGACAGTAGTCACATTTTATTTGCAATTTGGCAAAAAAACAAATCAGTTGTGTTTATTGCATTTATAAAATGGTATTTTATTCGATTTGTATAGTCTTATAAATTGTTTAGATTATATTCGTAGATATATTATATAATTCGCAAATTATTTTATTTTCATTATGGCGCCATCTATTGACAGCTAGAATAAATGTTATAAATGTCGCCAACGAAATGTAATCACCGACGTGCGTTTTTTTCTGTCACATACAATTTAGGTCAAACCGGCAAACAGGTGTATGTTCTCAAAGAAATTGAAAGTGTGTAGAAAAATTTTAATAATCAGCTAAGTACATTCAACACATAACGTGCCATCATCAGAGCTTCCTAAAAGGACATTTAAGAGTTTAAATTTCAAACTAAAATAGAATTTAGATGTGATAAACTTTTAATTTTAAGGGTTTTATACCCGATAGCTGTGGCTTTTGCCCAATATCCATGATTTATCATGTGATGTTTTAACAATTGCTCTTCTATGAAGGATTTATAAGAGGACGTAAGTTTTTTTTCAACCTTTTGTTTATAAAAAAATCTCTTATCTTAAATGTCCTTTTAGGAAGCTCTGATGATGGCACGTTATGTGTTGAAACTACTTAGCTGATTATTAAAATTTTTTTACACATTTTCTATTTCTCTGAGAACATACACCTGTTTGCCGGTTTGACCTATTTAGAAGTGTGTACAAGTCATACAGTCTATTTAAATACATACAATTTAATGCGTTAGAAAGAAATCGAAAAACTGTGACGCACTGAAAGATTCTCATGAGAAAAAGCATATGCCGAGTCTAGGCTTAATATGTCAAGGTTCGGATTACACTATAACTGCGAGCGAACAAAGGTGACATTTTGACATTTCATATTTGTTTTTATTCTTTAGTATACGCTGTGAGCTCGTACGTAGAGGGGATATTTATAAACTCGCGAGCGCCAGTAGTGACAAGTCTGTAAACGTTTACCGGAAATTTGACATAAATGTCAAAGTGATTAATCTAAAATTAAAAACATTAATTATAAAAAATATTAGTTGATTAAAGCTGTGGTATATATTTTTACCTTAAATATACTTACGTTTTAAATACTGAATTTACGTTTTTTTAATGTTCTGTAATATCCCTAATAACACAAAACATTCCATGAATGTTCCTAGAATGTACACACAGGACATTGAAAACATTCCTGGAATGTCCCCAAATGCACACGAATGTCCCTGGAAAGTCCCAGGAAAGTGCTGTGTCAGCATTTTAAATATTCTTAGAATGTTCTGTTGGAACATTCCATGAATGTCTACGAATGTTCTTTGGACATTCACAGTACATTTTTTAGACTGAATGTCTTGTTGGAACATTCCATGAATGTTCTTTGGACATTCACAGTATATTTTTAGACTGAATGTCTTGTTGGAACATTCCATGAATGTCTACGAACATTCTTTGAACATTCACAGTATATTTTTTAGACATTCACTGAAATATATCGTCAGTAATGTGACAATACCTATGTTTTTTCATGAGGTTTGCAGGAGACGAAAAACATTTTTTAAGGTCACTTTCTGTTTTCGTATGTATTCTGACTTTTTTTGTAGTAAATAGATAGTTAAATTTACTGCAAAACAAGTCAAAAAATATATAGGAGGTATTGTCACATCACTGACGATATGTGGCCATACCAAATAATACATCCTTGATAAATATAAACATTTTTATTGCAAAAAATCTTTACATACATTTTTTAATGTAATTTACCGACATTCCTAAATATTATAAAAAAATGTGTCACATTTGCTTTGTAAACCTTTCTTTTGCTTTTCGTAGCCACATATTCCGTTTCCTTTCTGGTTTTTTGTAGACCACTTCTCTCAGCTGATTCTAAAAGAAAATAAAATAAAAGGTAATTTTTCTATCCTTTACAATTAACAATTAGAAGAAATATTATTTACAGGTAATAATACGCATAAATAATAATAATAAAAAAATAAATATTAAATAATATTTAAATAAATAATAAATAATATTTAATAAATAAAATAATAATAATGAACATTTTGTATTTTGACAACGACATCCGATGTGGAAGTAGAAACCTTAATAAAATTATTTTTTCAAGTAAATTGTGGCTTATTTCCCCATTAGAATAGTTAATTACAAAAAAGCCACAAAGAAATAGATTTTTCACAAACAAATAAGTATTTAGTATTCATTATATTTATTGTTTTTATTATTTACTTTAATGTCCTACTGGTACATTATTTGACAAATAATGACATTTCGAAGTCTGTTAAGTACGATATAACGCCCTTGGGCATTAAATTTAAATAACGACTTAGATACTGTCAAGTTGACAAATATCAACCTAAGTAAAACTATGGTTACCACAATTACGTTACTACTGTTACTGGTAAATGTACTTATTTAAAAACTAATCAATTCAAAATTCATTCAAATTTTTTGCATATAAAGAATAATTTAGTCGGACATTAAAAGTTGAAGGCACCACAGGCAAACATTGAATATTATTCTATCAGGTTCTATGGTTTTAGATCATTTTAGTTGTTGTACAAAGATTAATTTAACATTTTCTCTGGAAGTATTAATTTAGAAAGATAATATGCCTCATTGGTGTTGTGTTTTGAAGTGTGAAATGCAAAGTAATCGTGATAAAGTTAGCTTTTACCACTTACCATCAGTGCTACATTCTAAGCACAAAACTGAACCAATTTAACTAAATAAGTTATAGTTATCATCTGAGAGACAACAACAATGGTAAAATGCAATAAAATATAAAGATTTTACTAGCAAAATGGAAATTCCCCTGTAATCATCTTATATCTGGTAAGTTACAACATTTGAACATTAACGATTTTTGAAGATGTTAACAGTCTAATCTTGTAGGAAAACCAGCCGACTTAACTGATAATAACAATCCAGATTGGGTTGCTTCAATAAATATGGGGTATATAAACACAATGAAATGAGTTCCCCAAAATCTAAAATGGGAATTAAGGTACCAAAGGAGAATTAAAAGAAAAGGGTACCTACAAGAAAAAATTGCTTTTTTATTCCTCTTGAAATGATTTATAAGACACTGGACTATATTCACTGGTCTTATATTCTACAAATACTAGGTAGGCCTATGATTTTACACATTTTTCATTAATGATACATTACTGTTACTTTAGATTTAGAAACAGTGGATAGTTAGTGGTAGATAGCAGTTATTTGGTATAAAAGCTAGTTTAGTAGAAGACAAGATTTTGCCAAATAGTCCAACATATATTACAATGGAAAATTTAACAAATACATTTTATGTCATTAACATTAACACAGGATTTTAAATATCAGCTTAAGAAATTAGCTTTATCTTGTGAAAGTATAGAAAATGATGATGCCAAAACTAAAAATTATACTGGTTTAGCAAATTACAATGTTTTTAAAATAGCTTTAAAGTATATTACACCATTTATCAAATACCATCAAAATACTGTTTTGTCACCAAGTGATCAAGTATTGCTTACTTTAGCTAAACTAAGCTTAAACTTAGATTATAAAGATTTGGGATATAGGTTTAGTATTTCACCCTACCCGGTATCAACTTATTTCAAAAATACTTTGCATATAATGTGTCTTAGGTTTAAAAAAATTTGTGTTCTGGCCTGATAGAGATATTTTAAAGAAAACTATGCAAAATTCACTTAAAGAATCTTTTCATGGAAGTACTACAGGTATAATTGACTTTGGACGAATGTTGGCATGAAACGAATTATTTATTGTTCTGAAGCTAGTTATTTGAGGCATTTTTGTAATTAACTATTCTAATTGGGAAATAAGCCACAATTTAACTTAAAAAATAATTTTATTAATCTTTCGACTTCCAAATCAGACGTCATTGTCAAAATACAAAATATTATTATTTATGCATATTATTACCTGTAAATATTTATTCTGATTGTTAATTGTAAAGGATAGAAAAATTACCATTTATTTTATTTTTTTTAGAATCAGCTGAGAGAAGTGGTCTACAAAAACCCAGGAAGGAAATGGAATATGTGGCTACGAAAGGCAAAAGAAAGGTTTACAAAGCAAATGTGACACATTTTTTTGAAATATTTAGGAATATCAGTAAATTGCATTAAAAAAATGTATGAAAAGATTTTGTTCAATAAAAATGTTTATATTTATCAAGGATGTATTAATTGGTATGGCCACATATTGTCAGTGATGTAATAATACATCCTATCTGTTTTCTCATGAGTTTCGTGAGACTAAAAACTTGTCTTAGGGTCACCTCCTGTTTTCATATGATATTTTTTGACTTGTTTTGTAGTAAATTAAACTATCTATGAACTACAAAACAAGTCAAAACTTACATATGAACACAGGAGGTGACCTTAAAACATGTTTTTCCATCTCTCCTACAAAACTCATGAAAAAACAGATAGGAGGTATTGTCACATCAGCAAGGATGTACAGTGATGAGTGCCCTAATAACCGGCAAAATAGCACAAAAGACGGGCAACATATTTAGTTGTGAGATAAAAAGAAATGAAACTAGTCGAGCTGGGAAATTTAGCGAAATTAACCTTTAAATTTTATTTTATATTGATTGTTTCCCACCTTTACACATATCAGAGGAGTAGATCAACTAAAACTGTCACTGTGACAGTGGTAGTTTCCAAACTCGTCTGATACGTCTGAAGGTGGTACACAATCAATACAATCTAAATGTATAAGTTAATATCGCTAAATTTCCCAGCTCGACTAGTTTCATTTCTTTTTATCTCACTACTTAATATGTTTTCCATCTTTTGTGCTATTTTGCAGGTTATTAGAGCGCTCATCACTGTATTTCTGGTATATCCAGGGAATGTCTACAAAATATATTTTGAATGTCCAAAGAACATTCGTGGACATTCATGGAATGTTCCAATAAGACATTCAGGTAATGTTTAAAATTCTGACACAGGATTTTCCTGGGATGTTCAGGGAACGTGTTTTCAGGGATATTCCAGGAATTTTTCAATGTCTGTGTACCTTCTATGGACATATATGGAATATTTTGGTGTTATTAGCACCACACTCCACTTGCGATTTGTAATCAGGAAGATTGAACACATTGTTTCAAATACAAGTCAATCCATTTGTAACTAAATAATCATGGATTGACTTCTATTTGAAAGAATGTGTTCAATCTTCACGACTACAAATCGCAAGTCGAGTCCGGCTCTTAGAGCTACTTCCTCTTCGGTATTATGTATTATACTACAGAAATTAGGAACTTTCCTTCTAAATATATGTATGCATCTTGGCCATCAAACATTTTTTAAGGGGTTACATAGAACTTATGGGTAAAAAAAGTGACTTTTTAAAAAAATTATATCTCGAAAACTAAAATTTATTTTTATTTATAATTGGAACATGTAAAAGTATAGTACTTAAGGTAGTCTCAAAAAAAGTTTCAGCCAAAAATATTCATTTTTGTAGAGTAAGTTTTTTTGCGGTGGGCAGCATAACTAAGTCCAGTCTCATTTGAAATCAAAAAGTTTCTTGTAGTTTATACCTCTGGCTAGTAAACGAAGGAATTAAAAAAAATGAAATTTGAAGATTTTACATAAGTTTAAACACATTTTTGACCCCAATTTTTCTCATTTTTAAAGTAGTTTTTTTTTGATAAAACAAAAATGACCTCATCTAATAAAAAAATCTTTGTTCATTCACTAACCAGAGGTATAAACTACAAGAAATTTCAGATGAGACTGGACTTGTTATGCTGCTCACCGCAAAAAAGGGCTGTTGTCGAAAAACTGCAGTCAACTCTACAAAAATGAATATATTTGGCTGAAATTTTTTTGAGTGTACTATACTTTTACATGTTCCAATTATAAATAAAAATAATTTTTAGTTTCCAAGATATAATTTTTTTAAAAAGTCACTTTTTTTACCCGCAAGACCTATGTAACCCCTTAATAACTGCCTTTCCATGCTGTAGCAAACTTAACAAATTGTTGATTTCAAATTGTAACAGTTAAGTTTTGCAAAGTATGCTGCCCTCTTGTATCTTCTGTGTTATCTTCATCATACAATTACTTCATCTAAAAACTTTCTGCGATATATTCATTTTGTTGCTAAAATTATTTCCTGATCCATGGGTTGAATAAGCGATGTATTTTTTGGCAAAAACATACAACTAAAGTTGCCATGTTTTGATCATAGAATATTTTCAGAGGGATGAGCAGGAGCGTTGTCTAAAATCAAAAAACATTTCACCTCTTCCGGCAGATTCTCAGTTTCTTCTCTTGAAATTTTTTCACTGCAGGTACAGTCGGAGAAATGAAAGAGTACCCATGAACGATCACATATTATTAACATAATTAATCTATCTCAATCGTTTGTTATTTATAGAAAAAGAACAGCAAATACAAAATATGTGATTGTACCTGTTTGACGTGACCGTTCATGGGTATTCTTTCATTTTTCCGACTGTACAAATTCTTTAAAAGGTCAATTTTTTAAGATATCTGGGGTGAACCACTATGATGAAATTATTTATTTTTATAGCTCCACAATTATATACAAATCCTACCTCAAAATATTTGTAAGAATTTAAACTCTTGAATGCCTTCATTTGTTGACCTGTGTAAAAACTATTACTAAGCTCCAAATACAAAAAAAACTATGTCCATGTAAGTAACTATATTTGTCCATGTTGTCACCCTTGAAAAACTTTTTCTACTGTAGGTTAACTCATACCCCTTGAGGGAAAATGGATCTATATACCAAAAGCTTTTGAAAATATTTACTTATGTTTATTTATTCACTGCTTACAACTAAATACAGTCGTTAAAGTACTTCTACAGCTGGAAGCTACAGAAGTCAACAGCAAAATGTTCGGAAAATACAACTATAAAAAACTATTATACAACGATTAAACTATTATATAAAAACAATTATATAAACCACTATTTTATAACAACAATAACTATTTTATAAAAAAACTATTAAACGTAAAAAACTTAAGAAACTCAATGCGGTACAAATATAAATACAGTAGGAAAAATGAAAGAATACCCATGAAGCAACATATAAAACACGCTGTATTTTCCTGTCACCGTGTCACACAAAAAATTGGCCAGCGCAAGTACATGTAATAATTATTGCTACAGTAGGAAAAATGAAAGAATACCCATGAACGAACATATAAAACACGCTGTATTTTCCTGTCATCGTGTCACACAAAAAACTGGCCAGCGCAAGTACATGTAATAATTATTGTTACATGTACTTGCACTCGACAATTTTCTTTGTGACACGGTGACAGGAAAATACAGCGTGTTTTATATGTTCGTTCATGGGTATTCTTTCATTTTTCCGACTGTACATGTACTTGCACTGGACAATTTTCTTTGTGACACGGTGACAGGAAAATACAGCGTGTTTTATATGTTCGTTCATGGGTATTCTTTCATTTTTCCGACTGTAATTTCAATGTTTGCCTTCCAGCTTTCAATTAGTGTCATAAACGTCAAAGTCTTGAAATGGCCTATATCGTTTCTGATATGTCAAAAAAATGCATAGTGTCATATAATACACAGATACAAGAAACGATATAGAAACGATACAAGAATTTGTGTCAGGCATAGATTATTGTACAAGAACTGCGCCAATTTCTGCGCAAAGAGCAAAAACGTAAAACCTACTGGTAAAACATCTAAAATGTCATAATTACTTACTCATAATGGCGGCTGAAATGAAAATTGGATCATGTATTGATGAATTTATTTGTGTTTTTGTAGGTATTATTTATAAATCTTATATTGATACTTATAATATACCGTTTGGTATGGACTACTGTTCCACTAATAACCATATATTTAGCTCCTAGTAAAGTTCAAACTATAAATTTGGGTTTCATGGTGCATAATTTTTTACAAAATACAATAGCTCCTAATTTGGATCAAACTGAAGATAATTGTAATACAAATATTTTAGCAAAAATATATCAAAACAAAATAAAAACACAAATAATCAACCTCAGTCAACCTAAAATTCTGGTTAACATTAAAATGTTAATTATATAAAAGTTTATAAATTTTATAAAATATTTAAAATCAGCTGTGTCTGTAGATGTGTAGATGCAGCACTACCATAACGTGACACAGGGTGACAAACAAAATTTCGACCAATCACGTGCCGAATTTCATACAATTTTCGATACAAGAACTTGCATAATGTCATACAGGGCACAAATGTACGTACAAGAAATGATACAAGAAAATGTATACAAGAAACGATATCAGAAACGATATTAGAAATGATACAAGAAAATGCATAGTGTCATACAGCCTTAACAATCTAAAAATTAAAGGAATAACCACCTTACAGAAAACACAAAAATCGCCGATATAACTTAATTAACCTATGAAATGTCAGTAGTGTCAAAATTTGATAAATGTCATTAGTGTCAAAATTTTATAACAGTGGAGTAAACATAGATATAACAGAATAGGGCCTTTCATTCACAGTCATTTGTTTCGAGCGTCTGTCATATCTCGTATAATCCGTGTATATTAATATCATACACAGATTATACAGCATATGACAGAAGCTCGAAACAAATGACAATAGATGAAAAGCCCTATAGATCAGGCTAGTCATATGCCACTCAATAGGGCTTTTCATCGATTGTCATTTGTTTCGAGCTTCTGTCATGTGTCACATAATATTAATATATCTACGTCATACGTCTTTGGTTTGTATCATTGGATATACCAATAACGTATGACGTAGATATATTAATATTTAGTGACACATGACAGAAGCTCGAAACAAATGACTGTGAATGAAAAGCCCTATGCACTACTACTACATTGGGTGCGTTCGGACGACCATAGCGGCTGGCTGTCAGCAGAAATCGGCTGAGTGGTTGTATCCAGCCGTGATAGGGAAAGCTTAGTAAATCTCTCAGCGGCTGGCTTCCAGCGGTGACGTCTGACAGCTACTGCTGGCTCAGCTGTCCAGCCGCTGTGGTCGTCCGAACGCACCCATTGTTTGATTTGCTTGTCTGGATAATGATCAGAAGAAATGCGTTCAATGTGCTTCCCCGTTTAGGATTTTGTCCTCTTCAGGGTTTGTGGTGAATGTTTAGAGTTGGCAGCAAAAGCAAACAGTCCGAAAAACACACTGGGGCAAGCGCCGTGTCCTGGTGTTCTTGGATCCTTGGTTATGCCGGACGGTGGTGTCCAGAAGGCTAAGAAGTCAACAGAGAAGAAAGTTTGATGGATTGTTGTTGGTTCCATAGACATTTACGTGTACTGTCCGTGCTTTGCTCTCGACCAGTCTCCCTAGAAACCATTGTACAACGACAGGCGAACCTGCGTCCCTCGTCGGCGGTCAGGAGGTGGCTTTGAGCGCAGCGTGGACAGTGAGCGTTCGAGTGGAGAAAATAGTTGCGGCTATTTTCTTGGGACGAACAGGTATAATTGTGCAATGAAGTTGGGAAACCGCAAAAAACCAACTTCTCCCTGTTCGGGGTAGGGAAGAGGAAATGTTAGAGGTGGGTACGGTAGGCTAACGGGGTAGCCTCAAGGATGTTTTCGTACTCCACCGGGAGTTCGTCAATGCATGTTTGCATTAGAGCGGACGGTACATGAATCTTTTTGCGTTTGGGCTTTCGGTGGAGTACGTGGCCGGAAGATGAACAGGAACATTTGAGAGATTCTTGGGTGTCGGAAGGGGGGCCGTTGATTACTTTGATTGTGAAGTTCCTGTTCAGAGAGTTTATTCTCTCGGTGATTTTGGGGATGTTCGAGATGTTATGGATTTCGTTTGAGGGATATCGCCAGTGCTCATAGTTACATCTACGCAAGACTCTGCGCTCTGTCCTCAACAACCTCTCTTGTTTTTGTCTTGAGCAAAGAGAGTAGATACATGATTTGTACTCCATGACGGGTCGAATAAAGGTCCTGTAAGTGTGAATGAGAGTCTTCTTGTGTGTCTTGCCAATTTTTCCCGAGAGAGCGTTGAGAAGTCTGGCCCTGTTCCTTACCCTATCTAAAGTTGCCTTTAGATCTGCGTCCCAGTTGAGAGTCCTGGTAAACAGTACTCCCAAGTAGTTCACAGTCGGGCTAACAACAAGCCTTTCTCCCAACAGACTCAGAGGATATTGGTCGTCTTCATTGCGAATGATTCTATTTGACACAGAAGGGGCGCGAAACACAATTGTTGTTGTTTTGTTCGCGTTGAGCGTGACTCTCCACTTACAACACCATTCGCCGACGCCGTCCAACAGAGCCTGGGCTCTTCTGAAGAGGAGTCTTGGGTTGTATCGAGAGGTAGTTGAGAGCAGAGTCGTGTCGTCTGCATAGAGAAACAGCCGAGTACCTGGGATATTTTGGTTAGTGATGTCGCTGTTGTAGATGATGTACAACAGCGGCGCTAGGACTGAACCCTGGGGAACTCCAGCTTGTGGAGTGAAGGCGGTGGACTTTTGATCGCCTATTTTAACTCTGACAGTACGGTTATGGAGGTAGGAGTGTACAATTTTGGTAAATTGCAATGGTAGCCCGATGTCCAGAAGTTTCCGAACAAGCCCGTCGTGCCAGACCTGGTCGAAAGCCTTCTGCACATCCAGAAATGTGGCTATGGCGAATGAACCATCGTTGATGGTTTGAGTAACTTTGGTGGTGAAATCTATTAATGCATGTTTTGTAGATTTACCTGACTGGAATCCATATTGGAATTTTGGAATGATATTGTGATTTTCGAGAAAGTCATTGAGCCTCTCTTTTAGGATTAGCTCAAGGACTTTACCCAGAGTATTGATTAGTGAGATTGGTCTATAGGATTCCACGTCGGTTGGGGGTTTGCCTTTTTTTAAAAGCATGATGGTGTTGGCCACTTTCCAAGGAGTAGGAAAGTGGCTGTTTTTGAGACATGCATTGAATATTTTAGTTAGAAGAGGAATGATACTCTCTGGAAGTTTTTTGAGGCACCTTCGGTTGATGCCATCAGGTCCGGGAGCGCTGTTTTTGCCGATTTGGCAAAAGCTCTCCGTTTCCCTGTCGGTGAGGGGGTCCATGATAGGATCATAGACTGGAATGTAGTGGTTGAGAGTAACATTTACTATGTATTCTGTGTTGAATTTAAATATGCGATCAAAGTTCGGGTTATCTGGCGTTTGAAAATTGTTTTGAAGCGAATTTCTGAATGCTTCGGCTTTCCCTTCTGGGGAATTGACTATGTGATTGTTGACCAACAGATGAGATGGTTGAGATAATTTTTGTTTTGTTAGGACTTTGAATTTTTGCCAGAATTTACCTCCGTCTCTGTAGTCCAGTTTTGAGGTAGCATCTTCCCATCGGCGAGCCGTTAGGACAGATATCTCCCTCTTTATCCTGGCACAGATCCGGTTGTACTCTGTTTTGATTAGTGGGTTTCTGTTGGCCTTGTATTGACGTAGAAGACGTCGTTTTTGTTGAATTTTGGCAATGATGTATTGTGGAAGTGCCGGTGATGTATAAGTTATTTGTTTGAGTGGAATTGCGTGCGTGATCGCCTCAGTGATGAGGTTCTCGATATCGGTTGCACTTGTGTCGATACTATCGTTAGTATCGAGTTCGCCTAACATTGGGAGATTTTGTGTGATGAAGTTTTGGAATTCAGTCCAGTTAGCGTGACGATAGTCTCTTATAGATCTTGGAGGGTTTGGTTGTTTTGGAATGAGTATGTCGGTGTCGACAAGAAGAGGTAAGTGGTCTGACGTAATCGAATCGCCTATGTGGCATCTATCCCCGAACCGATCCAGAATGTTACTAGTAACTAGGATGTGGTCGACAATAGAAGCCCCATTGGCGTTCAAAAACGTGAATTCAGTGTTGGTGATTCTTGAAATAGGAAGGTCTAGTAGATAATCCGTGAGGCGGATGCCTTCTGGGTTTTGACGATGATCACCAAACTGTGTGTGTCTACAATTTAGATCGCCCATCAACACAGCCTTGCCGAGCCTCGAAAAGTACTCTAGCAAATGCCTGTTGAGTGGTTGATCCGGGTGTTTGTAGTAAGAGACTATCGTGAGGGTTTCGTTATTGGGGATGTGCACGTCAATTGCCAGGAAGTCCACATCAGGTGGACGAAAATTTTGTGGGAATGTGTGTGTGTTGTGCGGTATTCCGTGTTTCACGAGAATACCATTCCCACGTGAAACCTGACAACGGCTTCGATGGATGATCGAATATCCTGCGAAGTGTGGATCGTTTTTCGACAGAGTATCTGTGAGTGCGAGGATCTGGATGTTATGCTTCGACAGGATATTCTTGATGAGGGGTCTCTTTTTGGAGAGACCCTGACAGTTGACTGTGCCTAGGGTGAAATCCATAAAGGGAGGGTGTTTAGTGGTTGGGGCGGAATGTCACCGTGACATTGCTCCCGTACCCGTGGACCACTGTGGAGTGGTCGTAGACTTGGCTAATCAGATTAGCCGTGATTGCAGCGATATGCTCGCGAAGTTCGGGCAACAAGTTGAGCAACAGAGCAGTCTGAATAGACAAGATGTTTTTTGTTTCTGTAGGGAGTTCGAAAGGGGGGAATGATCTTTCGATCGTAAGTGGCTGTATTTCGTGTTGGGCGGAGGGGATGGTGTGTCTTTGTGGACACTTGTTGGAGTATGCGGGGTGGTCACCGCCGCAATTCGGGCATTTGGGTTCCTGCTGTTTGGTGCAGGCGCTGGACTTGTGGTTACCGCCGCAGTGGGGGCAGACGAATGCTTTTTGAGGGCATTCGTCGATGGAGTGTCCGTTTATGCAACATTTGCTGCAATATTTTGGAGTGGGGATTGTAGGGTCGGAGCCATGAGGAAGTTCGGCATTGTAGATTTCGCCATCTAGAGTTATGCCTCGGCTCAGTGCTGACGTAAATCTCTCCAAGGATTTGGTCACCACCTTGATCACTTTAGAGTCCTTGCCTGTTTTATAAGCTTTGACTCTCCACAGTCTTTCGACCGGGAATTGCTGTTCTGTGAGCAAGTCGGTGACCTCCTGCTCGGAGTAATCTACGTCGATTCCGGTAATGCAGAGGAGGTAGGTGGGCTCTTTAGCGGAAGTGTTAGCATTTCTGCTACGGCTATGGACCGTAACCATGGTTTGGCCAGTTGCTGAGTGGATAGCTTTCTCGATATCTTCTGCATTTATAGGATTGAAAAGTCGAAGATGTGCGATTCCATGTGAGAGAACTTTGCAAGAATGAATTTTGTTGGACAAAAGAGTGGTGGCATTTATTTGCCGAAAGAAGGTACGTTTGTTACAAAGATCTTTTGGGAGATCTTTGATGAGATACTCGGACAGTGTGGGATCGTTTATGGCGTTGATGACGTTTTGATTTCTGGCTTGGGTTTTGGGGCGTGGATTGGCTGCGGCATTGGCGTAAGACATTTGTCTTATTTGTCTTCTTTGGAAGACGAAATCGTTGGGTTCAGGATTGTTTGCAGTGCTGATGGTTGCTTGTTGTTGAGAAGAGGGTTGCTGTTGAGATGGTTGTTGTTGCGAAAGTTTGGGTGCTTGTTTTGACGTTTGGGTTGGGACTTTTGGTATGGCACCATGTATATTCCGAGCGCTCTGTCGCTGAGGACCAGCCTGTGCTGGTGTTCTTAGAGGCGGAAAATCGTTAGCATATCGCTGCAGTAGGGGGTTGGAGGCGTCGTCCTGCTCGATGCGAAGGTAGGCCTCGCGATACTTGTTGCGGACGATTTCCATCTCCGCGCTAAGCGTCTCGAGGTCTAGCTCCGCCGTGAGCCGGTTGTAACCTCTGGATGGGGGTACAGTGCCTTCCTGATGTAAGGAAGAGAACTGGTTGGCAGTAGTGGTGGCTGTAGTGGTGGTGGTGGTGGTGGCAACGCTTGTCGAGGTCGTCGTCCGAGGACGAAGCGACCGGGTGGAGCTGACTGACCTTACAGATGAAGGCATGACAAATGGGGGAGGATGCAAGTCTAGCGATCGGAGGGCACCTCAGCCTCAAGGTGTTCTGGGGGGTAAACCCCAGGGATAAAGGTGGCTTGTCCACCCCTCCGTGCTTTTCCGGCGTTAGACAGTGACTATACTACCTGATGGGTGCAGTTTACCCTGCTGCTGGTGGGTCCCTCGTTGAAAGCCTTTTTCGCAGTTAATTTGGCCCCCTTACTCGCACTTGTTCTTGTAACCGTGTGTGAACACTAGGTAGAGTTCGGGGCGAGCGAACTCGCTCGAGCCCAGGGCCAGAGTATTCCTCTGAAACCCCGCAATCCGTCTACCTTTTTGGTTTACACGGCCAAGCGTCGTTGGTTTTTCACTCTGGTTCCAAACTAATAGCTTAGGGCTAACCGTGCGCCGCTTCTTCAGCACTTGGTGCTCTCAGGCTTCTCGCTGTTCGTCGGTAAGAGTGGGGTGTGCTAGCAGTGACCTTACTCTTCGACGTCCGGGACGAGAATGAGCCCTATGCATCGGGGTGTAACCTTATATCAAGTACGGTGGTCTAGCTATCTTTGTCTGTCGTGCGCGTGTGAGCGTATCTACCAAGAGGTGGGAATAACGAAACGACAGTGACACACAGGCGGCGGCCATCATATGCTAGAGAGAGAAAGCTAAGCGCCAGTAGAGAGAGATAGATAGACCACCGACCCGAACTGTTCCGAGTTACGCTATTTTTCGAACTGGCCTAATCTATTCTGTTATTCGCCCCGAGCGTTAACAAAGTGTCAAAGCAAAATCGACCGACCTGCTCATGGTGGCGGTTTTTTGAAATTTTATAAGGACGCTTTGTGTATCTTTAAATGAGACATTTAAAAAAAATGCCGTGTCACGCTAGTGATATTATGTATTAATATAAACAGAAAATAAAAACGCACTTAATCTGATATAAATTCTTCACTTTCCAATATTGATTATCAGTTCGATTTTATATACATAACCTCACTATCGCAGTTTATGTCAATAAATCTTTATTAACGCAAAAGAAAATATTTTTGTTGCACTATAAATTACAGTATAAATTAATAACTAATGAATTCTAACAATTTTTTTCGGGTATTATCACTACAAAATAAAATATTCAAGTTTAACAAAATAATCCCATAAGACTCAATGTTAAAACGTCCTTACAAAATCTGACAGCATGTCACGTGACTGTAAGTAGAGGGGAGACGCACGGAGCCAATATCTATGGGAGTAAACTTGCCTGCGGTTGGACCAATTACAAACAAGCAATAGAGCGCGGTAAATTTGAATCACTCCTCTTGGTTAAAAAACAAGCCATAGCACAACGTGAAACGCCGGTTCTTAGTCTATTTAGCGCTTTCCAAGTAGAAGACTTTAGTTCAGTTTTGTCAAAGCGAAGATTTAATAATAACTAATACATTCTTTAAATTACCCCCAAGACGACTGTATACGTGGACGTCACCTCAACACACACAAGAAAAAGTAATCAGAAACCAAATAGATTACATAATGGTGACAAAAAGATACCGTAATGCCGTGAAATCTACTAAAACTTACCCTGGAACTGATATCGGTTCGGATCATAATCCAGTAGTATCTGTGTTAGAAGCTAGACCAAAGAAAATGAGAAAAACCATCATCCCAGCGTTAGACTTAAGCCAGCTTAAAAGTGAACACCGACCACAAACAGTGCGAGAAGAAATCAACACCAGCCTCAGTGTAGCAGAAAACCAAATCCGCAGAACAGACAACATAGATCTAATGGATGAAAGACGCAAATTGAAGAATAATTCAGAAAAATACAGAGAGGTTGATAAGAACATAAAGCAAATAATAAGGAAGGCCAAAGAATCATGGATTAAAGAACAATGTGTAGAAGTGGAAGACTATGAAAGAAAGTATGACACATTCAATATACATAAAAAAGTAAAAGAACTTAAAGGAACCCAAAGAAAACATCAAATAAGTTTGCTTAATGACAAAGACGGAAATATTATTATAGACTTAACAGAAAAAATTAATAGACGGAGTGAATACATAAGAGAATTGTTTGAGGACAACAGAAATAACATTGTCCAGGTAAATGGTGAAACGGGACCTGAAATCCTAAAATGTGAAGTAGAAATGGCACTTAGAAATTCCAAAACTGGAAAGGCAAATGGACCCGATGAGGTTCCTACTGAATTACTAAAGCTCTTGAATGATGAATCAATGGGTATAATATTGCACTTATTTAACACAGTATACAATACTGGTATTATACCTCAAGAGTGGCGGCTGTCTACATTCGTTACACTGCCAAAGAAATCCAATGCAAAAGAATGTTCAGAACATCGAACAATATCTTTAATGAGCCATCTACTAAAGATATTTCTAAAAATTATCCACAACCGAGTTTATCAAAAGTTGGAGTCAGATATTAGTAATACGCAGATGGGGTTCAGAAAAGGACTAGGTACTCGAGAAGCTCTCTTCGGTTTGAATGTTCTTACACAAAGATGTCTAGACGTTAATCAAGAAGTACATGCATGTTTTATCGATTTTGAAAAAGCGTTTGACAGAGTACGCCACGATAGGCTAAGAGATATTCTTGAAAGAAAAGACATAGATAATAAAGATCTGCGAATAATTCTCAACTTATATTGGAATCAAAAAGCTAACATCAAAATAGAAAATGAGATATCAAATGCAATAGAAATACGTAAAGGAGTAAGACAGGGATGCATTTTGTCACCACTGCTATTTAATGTATATAGTGAAAGCATCTGTCAGGAAGCCCTTTTGCAAGCAAATGAAGGAATCGTAATCAATGGAGAGGTTGTAAATAATATTCGATACGCAGACGACACTGTACTGGTTGCAAGAACAGTAGAAGAATTACAACGATTACTTACAAACATAAATATTGCTTGCAACAATTATGGCATAAACATTAATATCAAAAAAACCAAGTATATGGTTTTCAGTAAAATCATGACACAACCAGCACATATGGAATACACTGTATGGAATATATATAATATATATGAATACACAAATACACATAATATGGAATCCATTATTTCTGAAGCTATGTCTGAATTCCTCCTTCAAGAAAATGTCATCCCTCACTAGCAGCATGGTTTTATCAAGGGTCGTTCAACGATCACAAACTTACTTCATTGTATAAGTGACTGGTCTTCATCTTTAAACAATCGACATCCTGTTGATGCAGTCTATTTAGATTTCTCCAAAGCTTTCGATCGTGTTCCCAAACGTCGATTACTAGCTAAATTGGATCACTATGGTGTCCAACGTGTGTAAACGTGCAAATTCCAAACTGTTTCTAATCCGCAAATGTTTTACACGAATATCTCTAACCTCAATGAGTAAACTTTACTCTATATACGTCAGACCTATTCTTGAGTTTGCAGGACCAGTGTGGAGTCCAGATCTTAACCGTGATAAAGTCTTACTTGAAAATGTTCAACGTAAAGCCACAAGACTGGCATTTGGCCGTGTAAGACCTAATTATGAAGACAGACTATCCTTGGCTCATCTAACAACATTTGAACATCGACGTCTTCGAGGTGACCTAATTATATCCTTCCGTATTTTAAAATATAATTTTGGAAACCT
Source organism: Diabrotica virgifera virgifera (assembly GCF_917563875.1). Classification (NCBI taxonomy): domain Eukaryota; kingdom Metazoa; phylum Arthropoda; class Insecta; order Coleoptera; family Chrysomelidae; genus Diabrotica; species Diabrotica virgifera. Next base: position 139,665,706 of record NC_065443.1, read on the forward strand.
TAACACAACAGTGCGAGAAGAAATCAACACCAGCCTCAGTGTAGCAGAAAACCAAATCCGCAGAACAGACAACATAGATCTAATGGATGAAAGACGCAAATTGAAGAATAATTCAGAAAAATACAGAGAGGTTGATAAGAACATAAAGCAAATAATAAGGAAGGCCAAAGAATCATGGATTAAAGAACAATGTGTAGAAGTGGAAGACTATGAAAGAAAGTATGACACATTCAATATACATAAAAAAGTAAAAGAACTTAAAGGAACCCAAAGAAAACATCAAATAAGTTTGCTTAATGACAAAGACGGAAATATTATTATAGACTTAACAGAAAAAATTAATAGATGGAGTGAATACATAAGAGAATTGTTTGAGGACAACAGAAATAACATTGTCCAGGTAAATGGTGAAACGGGACCTGAAATCCTAAAATGTGAAGTAGAAATGGCACTTAGAAATTCCAAAACTGGAAAGGCAAATGGACCCGATGAGGTTCCTACTGAATTACTAAAGCTCTTGAATGATGAATCAATGGGTATAATATTGCACTTATTTAACACAGTATACAATACTGGTATTATACCTCAAGAGTGGCGGCTGTCTACATTCGTTACACTGCCAAAGAAATCCAATGCAAAAGAATGTTCAGAACATCGAACAATATCTTTAATGAGCCATCTACTAAAGATATTTCTAAAAATTATCCACAACCGAGTTTATCAAAAGTTGGAGTCAGATATTAGTAATACGCAGATGGGGTTCAGAAAAGGACTAGGTACTCGAGAAGCTCTCTTCGGTTTGAATGTTCTTACACAAAGATGTCTAGACGTTAATCAAGAAGTACATGCATGTTTTATCGATTTTGAAAAAGCGTTTGACAGAGTACGCCACGATAGGCTAAGAGATATTCTTGAAAGAAAAGACATAGATAATAAAGATCTGCGAATAATTCTCAACTTATATTGGAATCAAAAAGCTAACATCAAAATAGAAAATGAGATATCAAATGCAATAGAAATACGTAAAGGAGTAAGACAGAAATGCATTTTGTCACCACTGCTATTTAATGTATATAGTGAAAGCATCTGTCAGGAAGCCCTTTTGCAAGCAAATGAAGGAATCGTAATCAATGGAGAGGTTGTAAATAATATTCGATACGCAGACGACACTGTACTGGTTGCAAGAACAGTAGAAGAATTACAACGATTACTTACAAACATAAATATTGCTTGCAACAATTATGGCATAAACATTAATATCAAAAAAACCAAGTATATGGTTTTCAGTAAAATCATGACACAACCAGCACATATGGAATACACTGTATGGAATATATATAATATATATGAATACACAAATACACATAATATGGAATCCATTATTTCTGAAGCTATGTCTGAATTCCTCCTTCAAGAAAATGTCATCCCTCACCAGCAGCATGGTTTTATCAAGGGTCGTTCAACGATCACAAACTTACTTCATTGTATAAGTGACTGGTCTTCATCTTTAAACAATCGACATCCTGTTGATGCAGTCTATTTAGATTTCTCCAAAGCTTTCGATCGTGTTCCCAAACGTCGATTACTAGCTAAATTGGATCACTATGGTGTCCAACGTGTGTAAACGTGCAAATTCCAAACTGTTTCTAATCCGCAAATGTTTTACACGAATATCTCTAACCTCAATGAGTAAACTTTACTCTATATACGTCAGACCTATTCTTGAGTTTGCAGGACCAGTGTGGAGTCCAGATCTTAACCGTGATAAAGTCTTACTTGAAAATGTTCAACGTAAAGCCACAAGACTGGCATTTGGCCGTGTAAGACCTAATTATGAAGACAGACTATCCTTGGCTCATCTAACAACATTTGAACATCGACGTCTTCGAGGTGACCTAATTATATCCTTCCGTATTTTAAAATATAATTTTGGAAACCTTAACACAATATTTACGCTAAATCTAGACGAACGATTAAGAGGTCATCGTTATAAATTAAAGAGAGAACAGACGACAACAAGATCCAGAATGAACTTTTTACCAAACAGAATATTTAACATCTGGAATAACTTAGATGAAGACACCATATCGGCAACTAGTGTTAACATTTTTAAAAATAGACTTGATAATTCTTTATTTTCTTTGCAAGACTGAATAATTTTAGGACGGCATTATTTATTGTTTCAAAATTTTGTTTGAAATTGTAATCTTTAAAATTTTTATTAGTTTTATAACGATATTTTTCTTTGTTTTGAACATTATGGGAGCTTTACAGGATTGAATTGTTTTAGGGCGACATTGTTTTATTGTTTCAATATTTTTATTTGATGTTTGTTAATTTTTAACTTTATTCTTAATTTGTATTAGTTGTAAAATGATATTTCTCTTTGTTTTTGGGCATAATAGGAGCTCGCTCCTCTGCCCTTATTTGATTTATAATAATAATAATAATAATAATAATAATAATAACCTGTGGGAGTTTTTTGTCAGTTCTTCTATCAGGCGCGGCCCCCTGCGAATGGGGGATACTTTCTGGGTATTCGTAGCGCCAGTACCCAGAGAGTAGCAGGGATACTTGCCGTGGAACAAAAACTGACACCTGGCAGTAGGTATAAAATGCACACCCATTGATATGGAGAATTATGGTTTATGTTTAGGATCGCTGCCTGGGGATCGCCAGGGCACGTCTGGAGCCGGCGCTGGACGTGACAGCATGCGGGACGTCGGTGGCAGGGTGTTGAGGAGGCGGGCCCCTGTCACACAAACAGCTACAGCCCAACAACAAGAACAACAACCACAAGCGAGCCAAACAACAGCAAGAGCTCCACTCGCTGAAGGTGCTGCGCTGGAACATCAGCCGGCGCTCACTCAAGCGGGACGACCGAGGCAGCGCATGAAATGGACTGTGTCCATCAACGAAAGCATTTTGCGCTTCTATTATAAGGTGACCAACCTCGGTCAAGAAACGATCGGCTACAGACAACAGCTGTATGCCGAATTTTGCAGGGAGTACCCAGATATTCAAGTATCGGAGCAAAGAGTATCAGATCAATACCGGGTAATCATAAGAAACAACCTTATCCCAGAGACTAGACGCAATACGATCAAAAGCGAAGTCGAACGGGAGATTAATAATCAAGAGCTAGTTTTAGATCAAGTCCCTAATGAAATCCTTGATGAGCAGATTCCTGAGATTCCCATACCAGAAACTCAACCTGACAATACACAGCAGGAAAACAACGAGTTGCGCGATAGTCTAGAAAGCGAAATGGCTCGTGCCGTACAAGAGTTTAATGGAACAAATCCACTTAGCAGACCACCGCTACCACGAATAAACTCTTGTAAGAAACTAGGTGCGCTGTCACAAATTGTGAATACTGAAGTCCTACCAAATTATGTCGTAGAAGCCCACACATTGGAATATCTGCATATGCTAATCTACTGTGCAGCAACAGCAATTGCCAATGTAATGGGCGTTAAGATCAGAACACGACGGGGTACTAATAACGGAAGGACTGGTAACAGAATTGCACCCTGGGAAAAAAGACTTCTCGGAAAAATTGAATTACTGCGTAGGGATATTGGTCAAGTCACAGAATATATAAGAGGTGTAACAAGTAGAAAAGTCATTAAGAGAGCTGAAGAAATAATGCGGAGCACTGCAAGACACTCGAGATACGATCCAGAAAATAACACAGCTCAACAATGTTTGGATACATTAAAACAAAAACTCTCCGTCTATTCAGGACGATTAAGAAGGTATAAAGTTAGTAACAACCGAAAATGTGACAATGCACTTTTTGAGAACTCTGAGAAGGCGTTTTACCGAAAACTCAATTCAACCGTAGAAAGTGTCGACAAGTCTTACCCAAGCCAAGAAGAAATTCATGAGTTTTGGGGAAATCAACTTTCCACACCAGCTGCTCTTAACAACAATGCTGGCTGGATAGAAGATACGACGCACAACTGTCACCACTACGTCACTGCTAACTACGAACCATTCACGACTGAAGAAGTCTCAAATGTCATCAAAGAGCTTCATAACTGGAAATCTCCTGGACCAGACGGAGTTCAGAACTTTTGGCTTAAAAAGTTTTGGAGTATTCATGAGTGCTTATCAACATTAATTAATCATGTTATTTCTAATCCGCAGGAATTACCATCATTTCTAACTCAGGGAACTACTTATTTAATACCCAAGGATCAAAATAACACCCAAGATCCATCCAAGTACCGCCCAATTACTTGTCTTCCAACTTTGTATAAATTGGTCACATCCTGTGTAACCCGGCGTATCTACCAACACTGTGCTCTAAACAATATCATAGAGCCTCAACAGAAAGGATGCGCTAAGGGTTCCATGGGTTGCAAAGAACAGCTTATCATCGACTCAGTCATTTCTAACCAGGCATTCACTAAAAAAAGGAACCTTTTTACTGCTTTTATTGACTATAAAAAGGCCTTTGATTCAGTACCGCATGAATGGCTAATAGATATATTGAAAATATACAAAGTCGATGATAACATAGTGACCTTTTTAAGGCATATAATGAGAGATTGGAAGACTAAAATTCACCTCCATATACCTGGTGAAAACAATATCGAAACCGAAAATATCGCAATCAACCGGGGCCTGTTTCAAGGAGACTCGTTGAGTCCACTGTGGTTCTGTTTAGCTTTGAACCCCCTTTCCCAACTATTAAACTCCACTGACTCAGGTTTTAGCATTAAAAGCAATAATACTGTAGTAGCGAAGCTCAATCATTTGTTGTATATGGATGATTTGAAATTAATGGCTTCCACTCGAGAACACCTAGAAGAGATGCTAAAAACTGTAGAAACATTCTCTAATGATATTAGTATGCAGTTCGGTCTAGACAAGTGCCGTGTTTTGAATATAGTCAGAGGAAAGGTACAGCCCGGTGGATTCGATATGCAAGATGGCCAGAACATCGAGGCCATGGGCGATAACGATATGTACAAATATCTTGGAGTAAAGCAGGCGCGGAAAATTGACCATAAGCAAATGAAAACTGAGATAACAACTGAGTTTATAAGAAGGATAAAACAATTGCTTCGTTCACAGCTTAACAGTAAAAATTTGTTTAAGGCACTGAACACCTACGCTTGTTCCGCGCTTAGCTATTCATTTGGTATTGTTAAGTGGACAAAAACGGATATAGAAAATCTTCAGCGAAAAGTACGAACACACCTCACAAAGGCACAAAAACACCACCCTAAAAGTGCAGTAGAACGAACGACATTACCCCGGTATTTAGGAGGAAGAGGACTTATGGATATAGGTGAGCAATTAGATAAACAGATTGCTAATTTAAGAACTTATTTTCAGATGCAGGCTGAGACATCTACTCTACACCGCGCAATCTGCGCAGTAGATGACACAACACCGATCAAACTGAGGGAACCAGAAATGCGCATAAACCACCTTACTAAGGACGAGAAACTGCGCACCTGGATGGGTAAACCTCTGCACGGGCGACATCCCAATGAGGTTAGCCAAGACTATGTCGACAATACAGCGTCGAACTATTGGTTGACATCAGGAAAGATGTTCCCTGAAACGGAGGGTTCATTACTGGCCATCCAGGATCAGGTTATACCAACCAGAAATTACCTGAAATATATCGTCAAAGACCCTCAGGTTCAAAACGACAGATGCCGATATGGATGTCAAGCCCAAGAAACCATCCAACATATTACAGGGGGCTGCCAGGCATTTGCTGCAACTGAATACAAGGAACGGCATGACGCAGTGGGAAAAATCCTTCATCAAGAGATAGCTAATAAGCTGGGACTTCTCCAAACGGACTATCTCCCATATTATCAATACGTTCCTGAGAGTATGCTTGAGGATGGCAACTACAAGCTATACTGGGACCGCAGTGTGCTCACAGACCAAACAGTGGCACATAATAGACCAGATCTCGTAGTAGTTAATAAATTAACAAGACAAACAACACTAATTGATGTGGCGATACCTAACAACAATAATCTACGTAGTAAATTTACTGAAAAGATCGCCAAGTATAGAGATCTGGAAATTCAAATACGGAGACAATGGAGAATGCAAAGTACCCAGACGATACCTATTGTTATGTCTACTACTGGAGTCATTCCGAAGACCCTCCTCGAAAGCATAAAAAAGCTGGGTCTCAATGAACATATTTATAAGACCATGCAGAAAGCTGTACTACTTGCGACGGCCAGAAGTGTAAGAAAATTTTTGGGAGATACACCTGCATTCCAAGTCACCTAGGGCTCGATAACACGGAAAGAGTCCCACCAGAGCTCAATCCTTTTGATACCGTAGGTATCTGGGATGAGTCAATTTTCCCCTCAGAGGGAGTGTGAGCCGTATGGCTAAATCTGGATAATAATAATAGTATAAACGGCATTCAAATTGAAAAAGTATCAAGTTACAAATACTTGGGAACTTTAATAAATGAAACTGGAGACCAAAACAATGAAATAAAAAGACGTATCGAAATTGCCAGGCCATAAAGATGAGAAAATTCTTCTGCAACAGAGATATAAGCATCCCTCTACGATTAAGAATGCTAAGAGGATACGTATTTAACACGCTATTATACGGTGTAGAGGCCTGGACTCCCAAACAGAACAACATAAAAAATATTGAAAGTTTCGAGATGTGGTGCTACCGTCGAATGCCGAAGATAAGTTGGGTTGAAAGAATCACAAATCTTGAAGTAATACGAAGGATAGGAAGAGACCCAGAAATTTTGTTAACGATAAAGCGAAGAAAACTCGAGTATTTGGGTCACCTGATGAGAGGTCATAAATAGGCATTACTTCAAAATATAATGCAAGGAAAAATAGAAGGAAAACGGAATCCAGGCTGTAGAAGAATGTCATGGTTGCGGAATTTGAGAGAGTGGTTTGGTTGCACCACTAATGAACTGTTTAGGTCAGCTGTAAACAAAATCAGGGTAGCCTTGATGATTTCCAATCTCCGATAGGAGTGGCACAAGAAGAAGAAGAAGTCGAATACGGTAAATTGTATCCAGCAGCCATTTCATCTGAGGGAGGAAAATGTGTCACGGTAGCTGACGCTTGCCATAGGTGTATTCGGCGCGTCTCTGGCGCTTCGGGGATGGATCTTGATGTTTTCAGGAAGCTTTTCCGAGATCCTAGTCTACTTGACTGAGTTAGGTGGTCATATAAGGGGTGTCGTCGGCCAGTCTCCTGCTTTTTTTGGTTTTCCCTCTGACGTAACCTTCCTCCTGATAGGTGGTGGAGCAATCCCAGCTATGGGGTATACGTATACCTCTTCGATAGGTGTCGGTTTCAGGAAACCCGATATTATACGAACCGTTTCATTTAGAGGCACGTCGACGTTCTTTGTGTGAGCAGAGTTTGCCCATACTGGCGCTCTAAACTCCGCGGCTGAAAAACATAATGCTAAGGCAGAAGTGCGGAGAGTGTGTGGTTGTGCTCCCCATTTTGTATTAGTTAGCTTGCGGATGATATTATTTCTAGCACTTACTTTCTTCTTGACATCTTGACAGTGGTATCGGTAAGACAGAGTTCTATTCAGACGGACGCCAAGGCATTTTGGCGTTTCGTTGTGTTCCAGCTTCTGACCACGCCATTCCACCTCCAGCGGCCTTCGGGCATGCTTGTTTCTAAGGTGGAAAGCACATACCTGGGTTTTTATGGGATTGGGTTTCAGATGGTTTTTATCGTAGTATAGAGCTAATTCTCCCAGCGTATCATCATGTTTGTTGGGTATGGGTTGGTCGTTGGTGTATATGTTGTATAGAATCGGCGCGAGGACACTTCCCTGTGGTAGCCCATTTTTTTGTCCCTCCACCGACTGTTCTTGGAATGGAGCGTTACGTAGAAGCGTTTATTCTGGAGGAGACATTTCACTAACCTTGTTAGTCGGAAATCCTTTGTAGTTTCGAAGAGTTTTGCGAGTAGCCGTTGATGGTTAACTCTGTCATATGCGGCAGTTAGGTCTATGAACGCTACTCCTGTTATTTCTTTCCGCTTAAAACCATCTTTAATATGTTGGGTGAGATTAAGAATTTGACTGCATCTGCACTTTCCGGGTCTGAATCCTGCTTGTTCTGGAATAATTTTAGTCTCCACATATTCAGCGACCCGGTTGAGTATCATTCTTTCAAATGCCTTGAAAAGGTGGCACAAAAGAGAGACAGGTCTAAAACTCTTTGTATCCGCCGAATCCTTCCCTAGTTTTAAGAACCACTCTAGCTTTCCTCCAGATTTTGGGGATTTGGGGATGCAGCAATTCATCATTTTTACGAGCCACTCTACGGTTTTTAGTGCAAAGTTCTTTATTTGTTCTGTTCGTATGTCGTCCAGGACAGCCGCTTGATTATCTTTCATTTGGTGGATCGCGCCTCTCATCTCCTCTAGACAAAAAGAGGCACCTAGAACATCTCTGTCTTCGTCGATATTCCGTTGAGCTCTCACCTTGTTCTTTCTTGATGTCGTCTTACAGTTCATTAGAAGACGATGGGCTATCTTATCGGGTGTGACTTCTGTCATGTTGACTGGCGCACTAGCGGGATCGTTGCCAAGATTCTGAATCAGGTTCCAGGCACGACTGCTGTTTTGTTTCATGCCCAGACTCGTGACCAGCTTGCACCACCTTTCCGTTCTGTTGGCGGATATCGTATGTAACATTTCCTCCCCAGCCTGTATTGTTGTCCCCTCCCCAACCTCTAGGGATGAATTTCCGTGATACTTGCTTTACGATTTCTACAAATTTATCGTATGAAGCAGGGCAAGGTTCTAGCTGGGAAAATTCTTGATCCAATGCTTCAGAGAATTTTTTTCCATTTTGCTTTAGTAAAGTTGAACCTTCTCTTGAAAGGAACAATTTCGTATCTGATTGCCGCGCTGGAAAGACAAATTATTGGTCTGTGCTGTGTCTTTGGGAGAGCGCTTCCAACGATTTTTGCCACCTGGTCTCCAATTCTGTCGCTGACAAATATATTGTCTGGGTTGTAACCTTTGCGCCATCTTCCGCTGTTGAATGACGCAGGCTGCTTTGGATCGTGAATAAGTTTTAGGTTCATGCTGTCAGCCCATTTTTCTAGTTCTTCGCCATTGGAATCTGTTTCATTATAACCCCACGCGACACTGTGACAGTTGAAGTCACCCAGTACGAATTTGATTTGCTGTGATTGAAAGTTACTCGGTTCCTCAAAAGCAAAGTCAGCGTTTGGTGGTTTGTAGATTGACGTTACTATACAGGAGTTTATCTCCACTGTGAGGATCTCGATGTCATTTTGATCTGTTAGAGATGTGGAAGCTACGTAGATATCTGGTCTGACGAAGACTGCGCTATTATATTGGTCGTGTGGTCTCTCCAGTATAAGCTGAAGCTCCAGATAATGACGTGCAACGGTAAGTATATTAGACGAACTGTAGGTGTTTTTCATCTTTTGTATTTCCTTGCTGGTATCCATCAAATACAATAGACGCTGTTCCGTAATGAGTAATTACGCAATCTCTGTATTGCTCGCAAATCTGTTTGAAGGTAGCTAGGCGTCGCCAGACAACACGATAAAGGAGGTGACCTACATCAATAATGTATTACATTTTCCCAGAATCTGGAGTATATGATGATTCTTTTGTGTCTGGAACCAAAACAGTGGCCATTGAAGATTTGGTTCCTTTTTTAATCAAGCCAAATTGATCGAACAAAGATGGAGGATACATACACAAAGTTCATATTAAAATATTTCCTCAAATCTCTCATCACCCCTTACTGTGCACACCATCCGATGTAATACAGTGTTTGGGTTTAAACATACCGTGGTGGTGGTGTTAATTGTCACCGAATTGTTATTTTGGTTTATTTCTATAAATATTTGTTTACTAATAATAAAAATGTTGCCTATTACTTCCATTTACCGCGGCTATGAGTATATTGTCACAATTATTGATCTTAGATAATGTCAAATATCGCTATTGTTGCCAAAGTTTTGCAGGACTTTCGAATAAGGGTATAATACTATCTCCCGAAGTTAGGTATATTGATGACGCGCTACTGTTGCCTCTTAAATTAAATACCAATCAAATCAAGGAAAACACGAAATTAATAACACCAACCATTTTATCAGCACTTATTGATACGAATAATATTTTTATATTGACCTTTTATGGATTTATTTCAAAATACATTAATGATTTGGCCTGATTTGATATCAGCGTCATATCAAAATAAACAAGACATCATGTCTGATGATATGATGATATTATGGTATCTATACAAATATTCCGCACATAATATGCATATTAACTGTTAATAATTTCGTCAATTTATATATGATTATTTGGAAAAATACTTTATGGCATAAGTATGGGCGCAGACAAAACAACGACAAAAACAACAGTATTAGTAATATATCAACTAGTAGTAGACCTATACTAAAATCACAATAAAGATGCACTAAGAAATAAACAAACCAAGACACGTTGAATGTTACGAGAAGCACTCGCGATTTACAAAGTATACATAAACTTTGTAAATCTTGATTTGGGATTTACAATGTTATATACCTACATTCTATATTGTATATAGGTACATTGTAAATTATGATTTGGGATACTCTTCGTAACATTCAACGTGTCTTGGTTTGTTTATTTCTAGTGCATCTTTACTCTGACTTTAGTATAGGAAGCAGAGTAAGAGTTGCTAGAGCAAAAATGACAAAAAAGAGAATATAATTTCTTCTATTTTTCGTCCTTAATATAAAAATTGTTTTATTATACAGACATTGTTTTGATTATATAGGGTGAGGCAGATAACAGGCCTATTAGAAATATTTAGAGAACTAAAGGCAACAGAATCATAAAAATTGGAATGAAGGGGTTTTGAAGGGTGATCTATTTAATGAAAATATTTTCATCAATTTGCCACTTCCGGTTATACCGGAAGTTGCTTAAAACTTCGTTTTTTTAAATGGGACACCCTGTATATTTTTACATTTTTAGATTCTACTCGATGTCTTCTTTCTTAAAATATGCGGTTTTGTAATGTTATACAGGGTAGTTTAAAAGCTAATTACGTTTTTTTATTATTTTCGTAGCAACTTTCACACCCTGTAGAATTGTAGTAGTTCGATATCAAAAACTATGTTTATGTTAAAATGATTTTTAATATAGTCTACTATTATTAAAAATTATTTGTATAGCTAAATGTTAAATTTTAGTATACAGGGTTGGTCGAAACTCGGAATGAGGATTTTCTGAATTTTCTTAAATGGAACACCCTGTATTTTAGTATTGCAATGAAAAGCCATTTTATGGTACTTTTTTATTTCTTAAGCATTCCCTATACCTAAATGCTTTAATTTGTGCTTAATTGTTAATCGCGCCAAAAATGTTAACTACGTAGGTATTTTGACAGCTCAACCATTATTGGCCATTTTAAAGATCAGTCTAGATTAATATGTATTTATTTCCGAAAAATTATTTGTGATTGAATATTTTCACGGCCAACCTAATAAAATTTCATGTATTTTTTGTTGAAGTTAATGGTTGGATTGAATCACCAATAACTCACAAATTAAAGTAGTTAGGTATAGGGAATGCTTAAGAAATAAAAAAGTAGCATAAAATATCATTTCATTACAATAATAAAATATAGGGTGTTCCATTTAAGAAAACTCAGAAAATACTCTTTCCGAGTTTGGACCAACCCTGTATAGTGCAATTCAACATTTAGCTATACTAATAATTTTTAACAATAGTAGACTATATTAAAAATCATTTGAACATAAATAGAGTTTTTGATGTCGAACTACTACAATTCTACAGGGTGTGAATGTTGCTAGGAAATTAAGAAAAAAAACGTAATTATCTTTTAAACTACCCTGTATAACATTACAAAACCTCATATTTTAAGAAAGCAGACATCCAAGAGAATCTAAAAATGTAAAAATATACAGGATGTTCCATTTAAAAAAACGAAGTTATAAACCACTTCCGGTATAACCGGAAGTAGCAAATCGATGAAAATATTTTCATTAAGGTGATACAGTAGCGATCAACAGGTAGCAAAAACGCGTTCCAAGATTGCGGTTGTAATTTTGAATATTTTTTCGAGATATTTGGCACACGTATTCGTAATATAATAAAGAATGGCGGTACAGAGCCCAATTTTAAAAATATATTAATATGTGGAAATTACTCTGTAATTAAATACAATATTAAAAAAACAAGCCTGTACCGCCATTAAGAAGAACAAAAAAATACACTTTCTTCAAATAAACTTTTTTATCCGATGCCTAGATTTTGTGTCATTTTGGAACTACTAAAAATTTTTATTTCATTAGTAGTTCCAAAATGACACAAAATCTAGGCATCGGATAAAAAAGTTTATTTGAAGAAAGTGTATTTTTTTGTTCTTCTTAATGGCGGTACAGGCTCGTTTTTTTAATATTGTATTTAATTACAGAATAATTTCCACATATTAATATATTTTTCAAATTGGGCTCTGTACCGCCATTCTTTATTATATTACGAAGACGTGTGCCAAATATCTCGAAAAAATATTCAAAATTACAGCCGCAAACTTGGAAAGCGTTTTCGCTACCTGTTGATCGCTACTGTTTCCTCTTAAGGAGATCAGTCTTCAAAACCCCTTCATTCAAATTTTCATGATTCTGTTTCCTTTAGTTCTCGAGATATTTCTAATAGGACTCTTATCTGCCTCACCCTGTATATAAAATAGAAATACATATGTACAAAAAAGTGATATTACTTTTATGATTCAATTTTGGTTCTAAAAATGTTCTAAAAAGCATATGTGTTATTAGCTTACATTGTCAATAATTATTTCCTTGTCGTCCTTAAATCACATATATGTTGTCTTTGTCATAAAATAAATAATCGTATTTAGTTAACTTTTGTATACAGGGTGAGTCATGAGGAACTGTACATACTCCTACCTCGTATAGAGGTCCCTATGGGGAATAACAAATGACCATTAAAAAGTGTCTGCTCGCATTGTTTAATAATATACAGGGCGAGTTTCGCATTTTGACAGAAATTTATATTCGTCATAATTTTTGAACGGTCAGATCGATGTGTCTCTTATTTTGGTAAATCGTTACACTATTATTCTCCTTTTCATGAACATTTTTCAGTGCGTCACAAATTATAGAAAAAAAGGTAAGTCCGTGATAATACACATTTATGACATTTATTCTAACGTGACATTTTAGTTAAATCTGACAGTTGTCAAATTTTATTTTCAATTTGGAATAAAACCAAATCAATTGTGTCTATTGCATTTATAAAATGGTATTTTCTTTCATTTGTATAGTCTTATAAATTGTACAGATTATATTGATAATAGTATTATTTTATTTAATAAATAATTCTTTTTTGATTATGGCGCCATCTATCGACAACTAGAATAATCACCAAACTAGAATAATTACCAAAGTATTCACAGACGTGCCTTTTTCTGTCACATACAATTTAATGCGTTAGAGAGAAATCGAAAAACTGTGACGCACTGAAAGATGATCATGAGAAAAAGAATACCACCTAATAAACTGATTTATTCAAACTAGAAAAAACCAGGTCCGGCTTTAAAAAATTAGTTCGTTTGGGTCTTAGAAAAAATTTCACCCTGTATACGCTTTTTGAAAACTCTAATATTAATTTTGCAAATTAGACAAATAGGCAATTAAAATGACGTATTTATTTTTTCCCCACACAATTACTTAATTTTTTATAAAAAAATCAAATTTGACTATGAATTAAAAATTTGATAAAGTAAACCATAGATTTAAAAAAAATAACTTTTTTTACAAAAATTAATTTTTTTAAACAAATATTTGATTTATGCTACCACCCAATCAACTGATTTATTCAAACTAGAAAAAACCAGGTCCGGCTTTAAAAAATTAGTTCGTTTGGGTCTTAGAAAAAATTTCACCCTGTATACGCTTTTTTAAAACTCAAATATGAATTTTACAAATAAGACAAAGAGGCAATTAAAATGGCATATTTATTTTTATCCCCACACGATTACTTAATTTTTTATTAAAAAATCAAATTTGTCAAAATCGCAATTTTACCATAAAAATAAAAGAAATTAAACAACGTTTTTCTTAAAATTAAAAGTTTCACCATTTTTTTTTCTATAACACGTATAGATCTAAAACTCCCAATAACACTTCTCTTTTTACTCTACAGTTTAACATAGACGTGATCAAATAGATAAATTTTAAATTTTTTCACTTAATTTTTGCGATTTAATTTTGCAATTCACGAATCTGCACCTTTTATTTTTAAAAATTGATAACTTTTACGAGAGAAGACTGAAAGTCTACAAAAATTGTCATAGTCTTCACAATAATAAGAGATATGTGCTGTAAAAATTTCAAAAAAAAAAAATTTAAAATGGAACGTTGTAGCGAGTTAAACCGTGATTTCATCTTTTTTTTTTTCATTTTTAGGTTAAAATTCCGATTTTAACAAACTTGATTTTTTAATAAAAAATTAACTAATCGTGTGGGGAAAAAAACAAATATGCCATTTTAATTGCCTATTTGTCTAATTTGTAAAATTCATACTAGAGTTTTCAAAAAGCGTATACAGGGTGAAATTTTTTCTAAGACCAAAACGAAATAATTTTTTAAATCCGGACCTGATTTTTGGCTAGTTTGAAAAAATCAGTTGATTGGGTGGTAACATAAATTAAATATTTGTTAAAAAAATAATTTTTGTAATAAAAGTAAATTTTTTTAAATCTATGGTTCACTTCACCAAACTTTTAATTACTTATTATTATTCATAGTCAAATTTGATTTTTTTTATAAAAAATTAAGTAATCACGTGGGGAAAAAAATAAATATGCCATTTTAATTGCCTATTTGTCTAATTTGTAAAATTCATATTAGAGTTTTTAAAAAGCGTATACCTACAGGGTGAAATTTTTTCTAAGACCCAAACGAACTAATTTTTTAAAGCCGGATCTGATTTTTTTTCTAATTTGAATAAATCAGTTGATTGGGTTGCAAGATAAATCAAATATTTGTTAAAAAAAATTAATTTTTGTAATAAAAGTTAATTTTTTTAAACCTATGGTTTACTTTACCAAACTTTTAATTCATAGTCAAATTTGATTTTTTTATAAAAAATTAAGTAATCCTCTGGGGCAAAAATAAATATGCCATTTTAATTGCCTATTCATCTAATTTGTAAAATTAATATTAGAGTTTTCAAAAAGCTTATACAGGGTGAAATTTTTTCTAAGACCCAAACGAACTAATTTTTTAAAGCCGGACCTGATTTTTTTCTAGTTTGAATAAATCAGTTGATTAGGTGGTAATAGTGTAACGATTGACCAAAATAAGAGACACATCGATCTGACCGTTCAAAAATTATGACAAATATAAATTTCTGTCAAAATGCGAAACTCGCCCTGTATATTATTAAACAATGGGAGCAGACACTTTTTAATGGTCATTTGTTATTCCCTATAGGAGCCTCTATACGAGGTAGGAGATGTACAGTTCCTCATGCTCATGACTCACCCTGTAAGTTCACTCTTTTGAAAGACTGTGTTAAAAAAACAATCGCCATGTCGAGTGCTAGTGCTACTTTATAAAAGACAAGTAATCCCGTCATAATTTCTCCAAAAAACTTAGCTACAGGCCACAGAGTTTAACCTTCATACTTGAGGCAAGATTCACGTTTCCCATAATACAAGTTTCCAAAGTAATCGGTTATGTAACAGCCATGCAAGAGAAATTTTCTAATAATGAATCATTTAAAATAATTCATGTTGCTGACACAACTCTAGGTGATATTTCAATGGGATTTTTTCTGGTTATTTTACTAAAGCTGGCCATATACGTTCAATATTATTGCGCAATATGTCGGTTTGTGTCCAGATAAAATTGAAAGATTATGTAAAATATGTTGTAAAAAAATAATTTTTTTTGAGATGACGACAACTTACAACAACATTTTTAAAATTCTACTTCTTTAGACACGATTGGGAAAAACGTTAAGAGTAAATTTTTATAAAAACGAAAAAAAAGAATAAAAAGCAATCTTAATATTATTTGTACAATATGTCAATAATAATTCATTTTTGTATCAATTTTATTCCATTGTTACCTAGCTACGACCATAGCACACTGACTACACCGGTTGTCGCCAGATAACCGTAGTCAAGCAGTGTCGAGCGCTGTTATACGTTGGATGGGTCACCGCTTGGGAACACCTCTTGTTGTTGTTGCCTTGCCTTACTTTTTTTTTTAATTATCAACGAAAACATTTCGTTTATAAATTAGCAAAAGTGTGTGTGTTATTGCGTTGCCGCTCCTGCAATATACAGATCAGATTTATCGATGGATTCTTATGTAGTTTTTTCTTCTGAATCCAAATCTGAAAACGGCATTTCGATATTTCTAACCGTTTTCGAGATAATCGACCTCAAAGTCTAAAATGTGACGTCACAATCGTTTTATTTTCTTCCGACACACTAAACGTCCAGCTGAAATCGTTGCTATTAAGTAGGCAATTTTTTTAATTTCGATTTGTTAACAATGCATAGGTTATTTACATTTGAGTTTGACACTTCGTGAATGTCAAACTAAATTTTAAATTAGGTATTAATAAAACATCAATGACATTTGATAGTGAATTTAATTATTATATAAAATAAATAAGATGTTCGAAAATACAATTTGAGTATATTTTAAAAGAAATAATTTATTAACGGCTTTAAAAAGGTTTATACGAGTATACGGCCTCCCCTTTATGATAAATGGACTGCTCCGTTTGCTATGAAATTAAAATATAGTCGGTTCGCTAAACTCGACACAACTGGCTAGTGATTTTAGTAGGTAATTTTTTAGTTTTTTGCGAATTTTGACAAAAATTGCCAAAATTACTTATTACTTAGTAATTATTAACTAATTACTAATATTTTTTTTGCCAAATTGGCAAAATTATTGACTAAAATCACTAGCCAGTTGTGTCTGATTTTAGCGAACCGACAGTATACGAAATAATATTGTTTGGTACAAAAAATTATGGTCCGATATGTGCAATTACATCCTTCTAACGGAAAAAAAATTTGAAGATTTTTCTCATATTATGGATACCAACAACATTTTCATTTATAACTCTTTTATTTTTAATTTGACGAAGAAAAGCTATTCTTCATAAAAAGCTCTTCATGTTCTAAGATTTATGATGCAACCATCATATATAAAATTTTATTAATTTTATAGGAGGTATATAAAAAATATGAATTTCAATCAAGAGTAAACTACCTTTATAGTTCATAACATTTAAATTAGAATGATACAGTACGTAAATCATTCAGCTGGACATAGGAACATACATTGTATATACTTAGATACATAAATACATACATTGTATTATATTGAGATCATTGTGGCAACTGAGCTCTCTCGATGACAATATGGTTGTTAGTATTAAGGGGAATTAACCTTAAAATTGACAACTCATGTCGACTGATACAAATAAACGTCAAAATATGACAATGTAGTAGCTAAATATTTTTGGCCTAAGGGAATGGGAAAACTGTTAGTTTTGAAATTAATGTTTAAATAAAAAAAATTTTAACAATTAGTTAAAGTAAACTTTGTTTTTGATTTATTTATGGACAGCCTTGCTTCAAAACCAACACATTCTATTCGTTCTAACAGCTCTATCGCACCAAAAACTCATAATCGAACAGAAGCTTCAACTAACACAGGTTAGCGCAGTTGCCACAATTCTCTCAATGTATATTCCCTATGTCCAGCTGAACGATTTACGTACTGTATAATTGCACATTAAAACATAATTATTAATTCTAAACTAGGTACTTTTCATAATAGCAATTTTCCATATTATGAATTAAAATACGTAAATAAACAAAGTTTTCGTTATGATAATGCTCGCATTTTCAGCTTGTTGTTATTATTTTAAGGAATTTTTTTGGAAAGTATTAAAATTAGTTTAATATTTAAAGTAAATATTAATAAACTGTATTTCGTTAAAATCATAGAAGTATTACTTCTTCCGTGCGTTCAAAGTACACACACTCTTTTTTTCATCTGATGGCAGTACTGTGCAATATCCCGTAAGTCGGTATAACAAATAGTATCCAAAGAACGCGGATTGTGATCATTATGGCGGATTAGAAATTGTATAAGAACTTATTTTTAGGATTTATTGAAATTGGCCATGGACCTCCGCTTCTGTGTGATATAAAGACTTAGGGCCGGTTGTTCGAATACTAATCAACAATGATCACTATCAAATATTTAATTACTGTCACCAACTGTCAATGTCAACTTTGATTGGATTGTTGAAAACAGAATTGTTTATAATTATGAGATTAGTTAATCAATTAACATAACAATTATTAACATACTTGATTAACTAATTTCATAATTGTAATCAATAATTATGCTTTCAGCAACCCAATATAAGTTGACATTGACAGTTGGTGACAATAGGGCTTTTCATTCACAGTCATTTGTTTCGAGCTTCTGTCATGTGTCACATAATATTAATATATCCACGTCATACGTTATAAGTACCAATGATACAAACCAAAGACGTATGACTTAGATATATTAATATTATGTGACACATGACAGAAGCTCGAAACAAATGACAATCGATGAAAAGTCCTATGGTTAAATATTTGATAATGATCATTCTTGATTAGCGTTCGAACACCCGGCCCTATATCTAATAAAAGTGTAATAAATAAAAATGATGTTGTTGAGAAAAATTTTGATTTTTTTTTCAATTAGAAAAATATCTTCTTCTTAAAGTACCTATCCGTTCCGGATGTTGGCGATCATCATGGCTATCTTGACTTTGTTTACCGCAGCGCGGAACAGTTCAGTGGTAGTCGTATTATACCACTTTCGCAAATTTTGAAGCCAGGAAATGCGTCTTCTTCTCGGTCCGCTTTTACCATTTACCTCCTCTTGGAGAATCAGTTGGAGGAGGCCGTAACGTTCTTGATTTCTCCTGTTCCTAGAAAAATATAACTACATATTAAAACATAGTTTTTAACTCCAAACAACTTTTTATAATAATAATTTTAGATATTTTGAAATATAAAGGTTGTTGAGCGAAATTCAACTCTTATCACATACTTCGATAAAATTTGATATGATGGTTGCATCTTGGATTTTAGACTATGCAGAACTTTTTATGAAGTATAAAGTTTTTTCGTAGAATTAATAATAAAAATGTTTCCCATATGTGGCCAACTTAATTAGACACGCTGTATACATATACCTGAATATACCCATATAAAAATTATTAAATCAATAATACTGTTCTTCATTTAGATGATTCATTGAATTCATCCGGTTAGCAATATTCGCACAATACTATCCGCTTGTTTGGAATTTATCAGTAGGTAGATAACTGATTGTCCTATTTACCTAAATAAACGATGGCATTAAGATACAACGTATGTTTTTAGAAATCAAAGGATATAAGCAAAATCTTGAAAATAATTACGCAAAAATTTGAATAAAGTAAGAGCGATTTTTTATTTATTAACTAATTCTATAATTCTTTTAAACCAGTAGGTAGGTAGTATACTTACGTGCAGTGGAACCCCGATAAGTCGGCCTCTGATAACCCGGAATTCCGGCTAACCCGGACCTATTTTCATCAGACAAAACAAACATTTTTCACTTTGACTGAGTTTTTTTACCAAGAAATAAACAATACTGTATACAACTGTACGTAATTTAGATGTATTGTGCATACCTATGTATTTAATGTTTTTGCAATTATAATGTTTATTTGTTTATTATTTATATCTATTTTATTAATTTTTACCATTATCTGACTAACCGGATTTTCGACAACCCGGATCGACCTCGGCCCCGATTAATCCGACTTATCGGGGTTCCACTGTATTTGCTTTTTTAACAAATATTTTAGTTTTTCCTTTTGTATTTTTTGTATGTCAGTTCAAAATAGCATAAAACATACTCAATACGTAAACATAAACTCAATGAAATTTGTTACATGGATACGACTACGACTTTTAACATTTTTTAATGTCAGAAACTACAAAATACTTTGGTCAAGAGCTAGCCATGGCCCATGGGTCATGGGAATGCCAAAAAGCATCGTCCTCACTAACATCTGCATAAAATGGGACTGTTTCATGGAGGCTTATGCAGATGACCTCAAACAATCAACCATATCTTGTATGACTGCGAGTCATTAGGTATATGGCAGGGACAAATACTTTTTGGAGACTGTCAAGTGACTCCAAAAACCAATGGTACTGATTCTCTAGACCTATATAAACTTGTTCAGAGTTGCAAAATCCTGGAATGGGTAAGGCCCCAAGATTTCCCCATCTTTTTATATGAATGAGATAAAGCAAGAATGCAAAAAGCAAGGAATATAACCAGGTTTTTCGGTTCTACGGTTTTGAGCGCCCCGGGCAAAACAAAATTTGGCGCCCTTTTATACGAAATATTATATACTGCAAATATAAAAAAATAGTAACAAAATGCAAAAAATCAAAATTTCATTATAAAGAACTGTGTAACAATATATTTAATAAAAAAATAGTACAATAGTCAGTTATTATTTATAGCTAGTGCATCATATGGCGTAGCATAACGAGCGCATTTGAAATTCAAGCAACGAAGGAGCGAGACAAAAGATAAATGCACATTGCCAACAAACAAAAAAAAAATTGTATAACGTTTTACTTTTACAATATGTATAACGTTGTACATTTACAATACCAAAAAAAGATGTTAATTGTACGCACTGCAAGCGCACAATCTGCATCCAATGACTAAATTGAGGGAGTGGGATCCACATAGCATAAAAATAAGGAGGATATTCTTTGCAAACACGAGCTTGCACACCTTTATTTCTTCCCTTCATGCCATGTTAGAACCGTTGTCATATACTTGGCCCCTACAAGCATCTAAATTGAATTGAAACTCATTCATTGTTTTATTATATAATGAGTAGGCCTATGCCTCGATTTTTATTTAGCGTATGGACTTTCTCAGTACGATAAATACACAAATATAATATTATTCAAACACTAAAACATAATGAATGAATCTAAATATTAATGTCCAATTTACATAGCCATTCAATTGCATCTGGGGAGCATTCCACAAAGTCCTGGAGGTTTCCACGGTAGGCACGATTTAGGCAATCTGAAACACAATGACTTATGGTCTGTCTAGGCGATCCACAATCGCACCGAGGACTCTATGCACGACCCCATTTGAACAGAGAATCAGCACATTTACCATGTCCGGTACGTATGCGATTAAGCCTCGCCCAGGTGGGCCGGGGCAGACCCGATCCGATGAAACCCTGGGTTGGGGTGGATATCTGAATATAGTCTGCTGCTATTGTTGGCATCCATCTTGTGGACCATTGCCTTTGTATATCATAGGAATCACCAATTGTTCGGGCAGTTCTGATTGGAGGATTTCTAGACCTCAGTCGCTGGTGCTCTTTTGAGATGTCTGGTATGTCTTGATGGATTGGTAATTGTATGTTGGCTACAATTTTCTGATACTCTCTCACTAATGCTGCTGTACGGCGTAGATCTGGTGGAGCAATATTGCTCAAAGTAGGCAGCCATCTCACTGGGGTTGATTTTATTGTTCCAGTGATTATTCTCATGGTTTGATTAAGTTGGACATCGATTTTGTTTGTATGTGCACTATTTAACCATACTGGTGCACAATATTCTGCCACTGAAAAAACCAAAGCTAGAGCAGAGGTCCGAAGAGTATCTGCAGAAGCACCCCAAGTTGTTCCAGCAAGTTTTGTTATTATATTGTTTCTTGTTCTCAGTTTACCGGCTGCGTTTGTAAGATGGCTTTTGAAGGTGAGTGTTCTATCAAGTGTGACGCCTAGATATTTGGGGTTGTTGTTATGTTTGATAGCTGCATCATTTAGAGTTACATTGAGGGTATCGCCCGCAAGTTGATTCGACAGGTGAAAGAGACAGGTTTCAGTTTTGCTTGTGTTAGGACGTAAGCGCCAGTTCTTAAAGTAGTTACTAAGTGTAGTTAGGTCCTCGTTTAGAGCTCGTTCTCCAGCTTCCTTACTATTATCTGGGAGGCCAATGGCCAGGTCGTCTGCATAAGCGAATTTTCTCGATTTTGTTTCAGGTATATCCGCCGTATAAAGGTTAAATAATAAAGGAGCTAGCACTGAGCCTTGAGGTAAACCGTTGTTAAGTTTTCTAACGCTACTTCGTGCATCATTTATATATACCTGAAACAGTCTGTTAGTTAGTAGATTGTTTATCAGCTGACAAGTTTTGAGACAGGGTATGATTTTCATCAACTTATAAATAAGGCCCTCTCTCCACACAGTGTCATAGGCAGCCGTAAGGTCTATAAATGTTATGGCAGATTTTTCACGTCTTTCAAAGCCAGCTTCGATGAATGTAGTTAAGGACAGCACTTGGTCACAACAGCTTCGTCCTTTTCTAAATCCAGCTTGCTCAATTGGTACAGCGTCCTCAATGGTGTTACATATTCTATTATATAAGAGTCGTTCTAGTAATTTATAACAGCAACTGAGTAAGGCGATAGGCCGGTAACTTTCAGGCAGCTTGTTGTCTTTGCCAGGCTTCTGGATTGCGATAATTTTTGTTCTTTTGAATTCTGGGGGTAGCATAGCTGTAGTCACAATGTCGCTAAAGAATTCTTTGAGCCATTGTCTTGTTTTTGTACCAGTGTGGACTATAAACTCAGGATATATTCCATCGAAACCAGCTGCTTTTCTCGTTTTGGTTTGGTTAAGCGCTTCGTTTATTTCATCCAATGAGAAGGCACGTGAGTATTCTGATGTTGCGGGGGTATTTGCTTTAAGTTGTTTAAGAGCGTTTAATGCGTTTTTACCATCGATGTATGAGTTTTCTCAGATGGAGCTCGAGAGTTCTCAATTATTCTATTGGCTATTTTATTTGGCTCAATTGTTGATTTGTTTAAGTGTTGTGCTCTGCTTGCTTCGCCCAGTTTGCGGATCAGTCCCCATGCCTTCCGACTGGAACGGGAGAAATCAATATGTTCTACGGTAGATTTCCATTTATTAAGTCTAGTTGAATCCAGTGACTTGAGTAAGTTGTCACCGATTTCGGGATCTTCTGATTTCAAAAATTCTTCATATAGTTTTTGGCTTTCTTCCATCCAGCCTGGGATGTACTCCTTTCGAAAACCTCGGGGGATATGTTTTTTGGCGATAGAGATAACCATTCCTAAAAAACGGTGGTAATTGTTGGCCTTCGGGTCAATGAAGCGAATGCAGGTGTCCAGCTCTTTGGTGTATTCAGGCCAATTTGCTTTGTTAAAATTCCAACGGGGTCTCGGCGTGGATTCAACGATAGAAATTTGTATGCCTATTTCGATTATGACAGGTCGATGTTGGCTGCGAGGGAAACTAGGCAGTACAGTTCGGGAGCTTGGGAGTGGTTGCAGCTGTGAGTTACTCGATACCTAGAACTAAGGCTATGGGAAACAATGGAAGGACTCGAAGTTCCATGAATATTAATAAAAGCAGTATAAGCACTATACAAGAAGAACAAAGTAGCTATCAAAACGGCAATATAATATGCAGTCCATTTAAGACGAAAAATGGACTGCTACAGGGCTGTTCCGTATGCCCTATCCTATTTTAAATATTCCTGAAAAAAAACCCTGAAACCATGGAGAAGAAAGTGCGAAGGAATGGGTATACCAGTAACAAAAGAATAGGCTGGAAATAGACGAAGGTAAACAAATCAAAGGAACAGACAAGTACAAGTATTTAGGTTTCATAATATCAAACAAAGGAACAACTGAAGAAGATAATATAAAACATAGACTAGGATAAACAAGAGACTGCATATGAAAATTTTGAAAATGAATCCAGTATTGTTGGACAAATACAGAATATATCACACCATGACAAAAAGTATCCTGACTTATAGGTGTGAAAATTGTATAATAAATAAGAAAACCAAAAACAAAATAAGAGCAACACAGATGGAATTCCTAAGAAAAAGCTGGGAGTAGCAGCTAAAGCTAAGAGCAACAAACAGAGATAGAATAAATAACAAAGAGATTAAGAAAAGAATGGAAATGGATATAATAGACTACATAGAACAGAAGGAATTAACCTGGTACGGACAAGAAGAAAAGCAGGCAAAAACGTTGGATCAACAGAATAACACAGTGGAGTCCGAGAGGAAGAAGAAAGAAAGGCAGACCCAAAGATCTTTCAGAGGTGAAGTGGACGAAGCAATGAAAAGAAGAAATCTGCAGGAAGGGGACTGGCAAAACAGAAAGAACTGGAGAGAACGGTTGAGTGAAGCAATACACTAAAAACTGTGGAAATTAGAAAGGACACAGGGTGTTTCTAAATAATTGCGAAAAACTTTGAGGGATAATTCTACATGAAAAAATGATGACAGTTTGTTCTATAGACGGATGTCCGCAAATGTTTTGTTTCCGAGAAACGAAGTGTTGTAACTTTTCTAACAAACTGACAATTTAATGATGTTTCAAATAAAAAATCATTTTGGAATTCCTCGTTCAATTTGTGACAAAAAATTTACCCTTTTTTCATACGACGCGCCGTTTTTATGCAAAAAATAAAACATCTTAACGCTTACAAGGCGTTCAAAATAGGTTTCTATTATATGTACATTCATAATATGAAGAAGAACTTGTCGTTCCTAATTCATACATACATACAATGAAAGAATAGGTCAATTTAATTATTAAGACCGACGAGAATAATAATTTTAAAAAATCCCTTCAAATGTTCAAAATTCTCGTCGTTTACCTCATGACCTCATGTACAATAAGTTGATATTATGATTTCCTACCATAAATTTAATTATTCATTTATTTTTTTTATTACGTGGATAGCTATAGCTACTTACATGTAACGGAAAAATAATAAAAATTTATTAATTCCACAACCAATATTTTACTAAACTTTTTTTATTCTACTTTAAAGCACACGCGCCAGTGTTAATGCAAATTTACAGAAAGACAAAATTATATTTAACCAAAGAGTTTTACGACATAAGCGCCAGTAGGTATAGGTATTCGCTCCGAGCGTTAACAAAGTGTCAAAGCAAAATCGACCGACCTGCTCATGGTGGCGGTTTTTTGAAATTTTATAAGGACGCTTTGTGTATGTTTAAATGAGACATTTAAAAAAATGTCGTGTCACGCTAGTGATATTATGTATTAATATAAATAGAAAATAAAAACGCACTATAAATTCTTCACTTTCCAATATTGATTATCAGTTTGATTTTGTATGCATAACCTCACTATCGCAGTTTATGTCAATAAATATTTATTAACGAAAAAGAAAATATTTTGTTGCACTATAAATTACAGTATAAATTAATAACTAATGAATTCTAACAATTGTATTCGGTTATTATCACTACAAAATAAAATATTCAAGTTTAACAAAATAATCCCATAAGACTCAATGTTAAAACGTCCTTACAAAATCTGACAGCGTATCACGTGACTGTACGTAGAGGGGAGACGCACGGAGCCAATAGTATAGTAGCACTGACTATTCATAATTTTGTTGATAATTTAAAATTTGATCTTCGTCCATTTTTAAAGTAGATTGTTGACATACGTGATACCTACGTGACAAATGACCCAAAAAAATGAACAATTCTTTTAGATCGTAAAAAGAATAATTTGTCTGCATTAATTTTGTATGAGTGATAAAAACCATAACATTTCTTAGGTTGCATTATATTATTTATTAGCGAGCTTTGGTTTTAGTCTTTTAATTTTCTTTTTAGTTATGAATTCTGACTATAGGTAGAAATAGTTTTCTTATAAATAATATTAGAATTATTCAAACAATGTCATAGGAAAAATGTTCAAAGTTAATATGTAAAATTAAAAAAAATAATGAATGAAAAAAATGTATTTTATATCGGCGTCCTTCAAAATTTGGCGCCCCTCAACATTTGGCGCCCCGGGCGGTCGCGCTCGCCCGCCCCTTTATCCGGCGCTGAATATAACGATACTGTTAAAACTAACAATCCTTTCTGAATGCTTTATTACTTTTTAAAGAACTTGGCATATTTATAATTTCACGTTTAGAAGGTCTGTATATTACTCTGTCAGCTTTTAAAACTTCAGGTGTACGGTTATCTACGTTCTTACGATCTATTAGTAGTTTATGGAAATATCATGGTTCGTAACATACCAAGAGGCATTGCAGCTCTGGCGCAATACTTTTGATTGAAATCGTTCAAGTTTTTGAATGTTGGTGTTAGTACTTGATGTTCCCCGGATTTGTGCTGCATAATTATAGCAATATCGGTTTTAAAATACATTTATATATCAGAAGTTTGTTCTCCAGGCTTAGATTTTATTTTCGATTCATGTAGGTACATTTTCCTGTAGGTTAAGCTGAGTTGAAGGCGTTTCTTCCAGATGTGGGTGCCCAATAAAGTTTACTATCCAAATGAATTCCAAATGAATTGTAACAGTAATCTTCAGAAAAAATAAACGAGAAATATACGATCTGAAGATAAAAGACATAGTGACAAACAATTCACAAAATGATTCTAAAATGATTCTAGATGAAAATAATGGGTGCGTTCGGACGACCACAGCGGCTGGACAGCTGAGCCAGCAGTAGCTGTCAGACGTCACCGCTGGAAGTCAGCCGCTGAGAGATTTACTAAGCTTTCCCTATCACGGCTGGATGCAACCACTCAGCCGATTTCTGCTGCCCGGTGACGTCTGACAGCTACTGCTCAGCTGTCCAGCCGCTGTGGTCGTCCGAACGCACCCATTATTTTCATCTAGAATCATTTTAGAATCCTTTTGTGAATTGTTTGTCACTATGTCTTTTATCTTCAGATCGTATATTTCTCGTTTATTTTTTCTGAAGATTACTGTTACAATTCATTTGGAATTCATTTGGATAGTAAACTTAATTGGGCACCCACATCTGGAAGAAACGCCTTCAACTCAGCTTAACCTACAGGAAAATGTACCTACATGAATCGAAAATAAAATCTAAGCCTGGAGAACAAACTTCTGATATATAAATGTATTTTAAAACCGATATTGCTATAATTATGCAGCACAAATCCGGGGAACATCAAGTACTAACACCAACATTCAAAAACTTGAACGATTTCAATCAAAAGTATTGCGCCAGAGCTGCAATGCCTCTTGGTATGTTACGAACCATGATACTATAAATAACGTTATAGTATCATGTTAACGAACCACAGATTAGGTACACCACGATCTACAGTTACCTACCAACTGTTATCGAAGCAATATCTGCTGTAAACTCTACATACAAGACCAGACTATCTTGCCATCCAAATCCGCTAGCCACGGGCCTGCTCAACATTTCACATGAAACAATATTAAAAAAACCTGCCTTAGGACCTCTGGCATATCTGGAGAAACAGAGTATAGTGTCAAAGTGCGGTGATGGTGCAATTTTAGATTCAGTGATTTTTTAAACTTTTTTTCGTATTTTTATTTTTAAGACTTTTAATAGGTACTCATTTTCATTATCTGAACTGTCTATCTGTACTAAATTTTATCTACTATGTTCAACGTAGATAATTGTTATGTAATATTTTAAAATTATTATTATTATCTATGTCTTACTGGGTGCTCGCTACTGGGCGGCTTCCCACTATTAGGGCAGTCAATGAGGGTATTTGGCTCCGAATTCCATCCTAATACATCGATTTACTTGATATTTTCACAGTAAGTAAATAGCTTATGAAACAAAGTCTACCATATGCCGATGTGCGCTTTTATCTTGGGGGTGGTTCCCACCCCTTCTCGGGGGTGAAAAATGTTTTGGTTAAAATAGCCACGGAAGAGGCTACAGAACCTAATTTAACTGTTCTATAATTATTTTTTGAAAACTCAATACTTTTTGAGTTATTCGAGGTTGAAAATTGGCCATTTTCGTTGAAAAATGACACCTTTTCGGACGGATTTTTGCGAATACCTTAAAAACTGTTCATATAACAAAAAAACTATATAAAATATTTCTGTAGGTTATAAAAAAAACAAAGATATTCGTCTAACAATAAAACACGAAAACGTTTGTTTTCTATACTTCCACAAAATTTATTATAACTAAGTGACTACAGCTGTTTCGGCGGAGTGCCTTTCTCAAGTGATATAGTTCACAATGTGTTTGCCTTTTTTTAAGTCTTCAACTGAAGAGGTTGAGGAGTGGGGAGCTGTTTGTCTCGAGTTGGTCATTCAGAATTATATCTGTATTTTTCAGTTTATTAATTTCCATAGATTCTAAAAAAGATAGCTTAAGGCCTTTATTTTGAATATGTAGAATTTGAAACTCTTCATTGAAAGAATGATTATGATCTAGAAGGTGAAGTGCGTATGTAGAAGTGTCTGTTTTCCTATTGTTGAATGCCCTTTTGTGTTCTGCTATCCGTTTGTCAAAAGTTCTGCCAGTTTGACCGATGTACGTTTTCGGACAGTCACCACAAGTTAGTTTGTACACACCACTCTGTAGTTGCTTTCTCTTTCGACTTTTATTGTTCTTAATATATTTGCTTAAGTTGTTGTTAGTTCTGAAAGCTGGTGTTATTCCTTTCTTTTTTATGTATCTGGCTATTTTTGTTGTTGTCTTGCCAGTATATGTGAGAGAGCAGAAGGTACTGGGTTCTTTCTGTGGTGGTGGATACACTAATTTCAGGGCTTTCTTATGGAGTTTTTGGTTTAAAATTTTGTTAACTGTTTGTTCGTTATAGCCGTTGTTTACTGCTATTTGTTTAATGATGTTTAGTTCTATCTCGAAGTTATTTTTTGTCATGGGAATTTCTGTCAGTCTATGTATCATGCTATGGTAGGCTGCTAATTTGTGTTGTGTAGGATGGGATGATGAATTGTGTATAGTTGTGTCAGTATGGGTAGGTTTATGATATACGGAGAACTCATGTTTGTTGTGTAGTCTGGAAATCGTTACATCTAGAAAGTTTATGGAGTTATTCTGTTCTGTTTCTATTGTAAACTCAATATTATTATGAAGTGAATTAATATATGATAGGAATTGGTCAAGTTGTCTGTTAGTTCCTGTAAAGCATACTAGTATATCATCCACGTATCTCCACCAATATAAGAACTGTTTAAATACGGGATGTTTAGAAATTGTTGTTTCAAGTTGGTTCATAAATATATCTGATAGCAATGGGCTTAGAGGATTACCCATAATAAGTCCTGCACTGTTGTTTGTGTATATTTGATTATTGAATTCAAAATAGTCTTGATTTATGCAAATTTCAAGAAGGTGTAAAATTTCAGATGCAATGATCGGATTTGTACTATTATGGTCTAAAAGATTCTTAACTAAAACAAAAGTTTCTGTAGGAGGAACACTAGGAAAAAGATTTTTTACGTCAAATGAAATTAGTCTGGAGTTGTTGGGCAATTGAAAATGTTGTATTTTATTATTCGTTCCTTCATAAATCTTCTAGTTAAAATACAAAGAGTGATATGGTAGGTACGAAGAGTTTGTTTTTTGCTGCATGCTCAAATCGGTGTAATCAACTTGAAATAACAGAGAAACTGTCGATTTTAGGTGTATTATGATACTAATAACTTTTGTAGTGCTTGAAAATACCTTTAAAATGAGCAATAGGTACTAAATGTCGATTACATTCAAACTAAGCGAGATATTCTGCAAAAAAGTTGATGACTAATTTATTTTAAGAAGAAATGAAAGCATATTTAACCCCTCATCCATCAGAATTTAAATACATCGTTTTCCTTCTACAATACTTTTTATTATAGTGTTATTTCTATCAAAAATGAATAACCATTCTCAATTTCGTTGCAAAACGAAAATACAGCCGAACAATATCCTAGTCCAATCAGAGAGTGCTGCAAAGCACCTCTACCGGTTTCGAAACTTATTAGTCTCTCATCAGGAGGCACATATGCTGCTCTCCCTGATCCAACCAAAACAAACCCCAGCGTGCAATCCCGAATTGCAACGAACGAAATGGCTTAGATGCCCTAGCGGAAACTGCTAGCAAAAAGACTAAGTTTTCACTCTAATGGCATATAGAATATCCCACTAGAATGAAAACAATGGGAACCTTCTCTGGTTACACATCCAAGGCTTCTACAATTTGCAAGCCATACGGATGCTGAGACTAAGGAAGATGAGGGAATTCTACAATTTACAATTCACGTCCCATCTGATCAGCGCGGTAAAGTTCCAACGAGAATGGTTCCCTTCATACTCCACACAGAATAAATGTAAATAAAAAATGAATGAATAACCATTCTCAATTTCGTTGCAAAACGAAAATACAGCCGAACTATATCCTAGTCCAATCAGAGAGTGCTGCAAGCACCTCTACCGGTTTCGAAACTTATTAGTCTCTCATCAGGAGGCACATATGCTGCTCTCCCTGATCCAACCAAAACAAACCCCAGCGTGCAGTCCCGAAGTGCAACGAACGAAATGGCATAGATGCCCTAGCGGCAACTGCTAGCAAAAAGACTAAGTTTTCACTCTAATGGCATATAGAATATCCCACCAGAATGAAAACAATGGGAACCTTCTCTGGTTACACCTACGAGGCCTCTACAATTTGCAAGCCATACGGATGCTGAGACTAAGGAAGATGAGGGAATTCTACAATTTACAATTCACGTTCCATCTGCTCAGTGCGGTAAAGTTCAGCATTCAGTATGGCTTGCAAATTGTAGAAGCCTCGTAGGTGTAACCAGAGAAGGTTCCCATTGTTTTCATTCTGGTGGGATATTCTATATGCTATTAGAGTGAAAACTTAGTCTTTTGCTAGCAGTTGCCGCTAGGGCATCTATGCCATTTCGTTCGTTGCAATTCGGGACTGCACGCTGGGGTTTGTTATGGTTGAATCAGTGAGAGCAGCATATGTGCCTCCTGATGAGAGACTAATAAGTTTCGAAACCGGTAGAGGTGCTTGCAGCACTCTCTGATTGGACTAGGATATGGTTCGGCTATATTTTCGTTTTGAAACGAAATTGAGAATGGTTATTCATTCATTTTTGATTTACATTTACTCTGTGTGGACTATGAAGGGAACCATTCCGCGCTGAGCAGATGGGACGTGAATTGTAAATTGTAGAATTCCCTCATCTTCCTTATTCTCAGCATCCGTATGGCTTGCAAATTGTAGAAGCCTCGGAGGTGCAACCAGAGAAGGTTCCCATTGCTTTCATTCTGGTGGGATATTCTATATGCCATTAGAGTGAAAACTTATTCTTTTTGTTATTTCTATGTTCAAAAAGTTGGACTGGATTAAGATGAATGTGTTTTGAAAAAAATAAGATCAAATTATAAAGCGCATTTTTAAATTTTTTTTTAAAAATCTCCCTTTTTGAGAAAAAAAGGAAGATTTTTAAGAAAATTTAAAAATGCGCTGTATAATTTGATCTTTTTTTTCAAAAACCATTCATTTTAAACCCGTCCAAGTTTTGAACATAGAAATAACACTATAATAAAAGGTATTGTGGAAGGAAAATGATGCATTTACATTTTGTTGGATGGGGGTTACAATTACTTCCCATTTTTTCTTAAAATACATTAGTTATCAAATTTGTTTGCAGCATATCTCGCTTAGTTTTACCGTAATGGGCATTTAATATAGCTCATTTTAAAGGTCTTTTCAAGCACTACAAAAGGTATTAGTAGCATTATACAAATAAAATCGACCATTTCTCTGTTATTTCAAGTTGAATACACCAATTTGAGAATGTACCAAAAACAAACTATTTTCACCTACCATATCTCTTTTTTTATTATAACTAGAAGATTTATGAAGGCAAGTGTCTCTTTGTTTTTTTATAGCCTACAATAATGTTTAATATAATTTTTTTTGTTAGATGTATAGTTTTTAAGGTATTCGCAAAAAACCGTTCGAAAAGGTACTATTATGTTTAAATGAAAATGGCCAATTTTCAACCACGAATATCTCAAAAAGTATTGAGTTTTCAAAAAAAATATAGAACAGTTTTGGCTTAGAATTCAGTGGTAATTTTAACCAAAAAATTTTCCACCCGTAAGAAGGGGTGGGAACCACCCCCAAGATAAAAGCACACATCGGCATAGGGTAGACTTTGAATTAGGAGATAAGTAGAGGCTAGGTACAAAATTTCATTAAAATCCATGCAGTAGGATAGAATTCGGAGGTAATATCCTATTCTTGCTCCCATTGACTGGCGTATATTTTATTGTACACTTATTATACACATTGCTTATTGTTTGTCATGGGACATGTTGCAATAGACATTGGACGTTATTAAAAAAAATTGTTACCATTCTTGTTTTATTGGCGTTTTTTGTTTTTATTGTATTTTTCACCGTTATCTCTTGTTCCATGCTAGAAGCATTTTATTCTTGCTTCTACCTTCCACCCTATGATGATCAATCTACATACTGCGTAGAACCACTCGGCGTTGTGTTATTTCTCCTGTTCCCCTATTACCTATTCCT